>NW_019525229.1:155067-160067 GCF_002814215.2 Seriola lalandi dorsalis
CCCCACCCCATTTCCCACCCTCACTGAAAGTCCAATGAGTACTGGTTGGCAAGACATTAAATCCTGCCCATCTTCATTCCATCCGTCTTGTGTTTGACCACATATGGGATGGACGTCAGAATCCACCAACACCCCGGCATTCTAATCCTCTGACATGGCATGCCACTTGGCGATCTGGCGACGCGGGTGGTCGCAGATCTCCCTCCAGTGCTCGCCGGGAGTTCCCGCTGCCGATGTGCCCAGCACCAGGCGCCCGAGGACGGTGTTGGGGCTGCGCGAGTTGCCTGTGTCTGAGTCCATCAGCAGCAGCTCCACGCTGGTGTCCCTCAGGCCCTCGTCAGAGGGCAAATCAAAGACAAAGAGCTCGTTGAAGACTGGGTTGGGGGAGCACTTCTTCACATGGGTCTTCTTCTTGCACACGCGCTTCTTTCCATGGTACATGTTCACCTTGACGTATGGATCTAGAGAAGAACAATGACAAGAACAGATGAAGTAAGAACCGAAGAAAAAAAGGCATGAAGAGTCATCCCTGCAGTGGTTGTAGAGTGTCATATCATTTCTAAGCCAGATCAATACAGCAATTAATAGAGTGGAAATGATGGACGTTAGAAATGAGGACAAAAGATGCTGGCTGTGTAAACACTTAGTGTGTGTGTTTGTGTGTGTGTATGTGTGTGTGTGTTTGTGTGGTGTGTGTGTGTGTGGTGTGTGATGGGGGGCTGGGGTGGGGGTGTGCTGTCACTTGAGTGCTCTCTATCACATCCTGATCAGATTACTTGAGTGCGGTCACGGTGTCATTATAGCAACTATCAGAGAATCTAAAGTAATCTGGGCTGCGTGACAGGAAGAGCAAAAAGTTTTCAGCCTCATCTGTTTATTGTTAGGTGAAGGAAGTGTGTGCACACATGCTGTTTGTCTGTGTAGACAGTGACACCATGGATAGCATTTTGAAAGGTTGAGACAAAAGTGGAAGTACCTGAAGGTCCATTGTTTTCAGTCTTGGGCAGGTGGCGAGCCTTGAGGACGACCACAGTCAGAGTGTTGGTGGTGGACTGGTAACACAGAGACAGCAGTAACTCGCCTCGGCCTGAGGACTTCTGTGGAGAGACGGGGAGGGGTGAATGGGTGAGAGGAGGCGCGAGACAGAGTAGGAGTGAAAACGATAAAACATAAAGGGGATGAAGGGAGAGATGGCAGGTGTGAAAGGAAACAGAGAAGAGGAGACTTCAGACTTGTGTATCAGCTTCTAAACCAGACCTGAACTGGCACCCAAACAATAAAGCAAGAGACCAAACAATTCAAGACCTGTATTTCCAGCAATGAAAGCTGGGCTGGTATTATTTTAACCTTGTTTATGTGCCTGTCTGTCTGTGGACAGATGTTGTCACTGCAATAGCAGCACAACCGTGCAAGACTCAGTCACAAAACTTAACAGATGTGTAGTTCAGATTAAGATGAAGGCCAATTTCGAAGATGGGTGTGGTCTGACCCATAGTACTGAGTACTCATGTAATAATATAATAATTACTCAGTATTCATGTCATAATGTAATAATTACTCATGGGTCAGAATGCCATGTTGATGGGAATTGTGGCTGGTGTGATCTCATCACAAGATGGTCTCCAGTTGTCATCATACAAGCATAATAAAATCACATTGTACACCCTCAGTCCATGTATAATATACCAACATATACACACACATTCTCCAAAATGATACAAACACACAAGAAACAGTAGTATGTATAACAGTATATGTAAACTTCATTAATTAACTACTAACAACAATGTTGGGATGAAAAATGCATGGTGTCTCTGCTGAAGATTAAACAGCTGTCAACTAAATAATCACCACCTGCCTATGTGGCGTGTTCTCATATCTTAACCAGCACAAACGTGTCATTGAGAAGCTCCCTGATCTGCTCTGCATTATCTCCTTCACTGGGTCACTGTTCTCCAACACACATCCACATCTGTGTCTGCACCCAAAACAGTTGACGCCTGAGATGCTGTGATCACACCTAACAGGATATCACGCCTCCACTAACGGTTGCCATGGCAATGAGAAGTAGCACACAGACAACTTCTAGCCCTGACCTCATGTTCAGGTCCATGAGTATGCTGCCAAAGTGCTTCTGTTTCTCTCCCTTGAGGAAACTGTAGATTTATTATAGCTGACAGGAATAGGTTCCGACACATAAGATATTTTATTCTATTCTCTTGGTTTAGTCTCTTTCAGGGTGAAAAGAGGACGATGGCTACGCTGTGACACGCTGTATTGATTCCATTACTGCACACACACACACACACACACACACACACAAACACACACACACACACACACAGACTTGCACAAAGCAGTAGGACAAAATCTATGCCACGCAGACAAAGGGAGCCACCACCCTGTTAGCAAAGAGGTGCTTCTAAACAGAGAACAATGTCGATGTCTTTAACTGAGATAATTAAGCCAAAAATCCTCTTAAAACACGTCTCACTTCATTTCATACACATAACAACACGAAGACATTAAATACCAGATGTAATACTGAATAAACTATCCTGTCTATTCATTCTTTTAAGGGTGTAAATAGGAACTATGTTACACCATCATGACTAAATTTTCACACTTTTATTTGCTAGCACCAATATATTCTGTTCAAATAAAGAAAACAACTCACGAGTGCAGCTGATACACAGCAATTAAATAAAAGAGGTCAAGCCTTTTTTTCTTTGCACCTGCCAACATCTAATCCAACAAAATAATCCAAAAATAACCCACTGCAAACCACAGATTCTAAAACTAATTTCCTTTTGATTGCACAAATACAGGTTCAGATGGTACAGACTCCTCCCTACTGCTGAGCTTTATGAGATTTGTCTCCCCTGGGAACCAAATGAGAAATAGAACTGAAAAAAAAGGTTAGTCTCAGCATGGGGGGAGCCAGCAGAACATAGTTTAAGAAATATTGTCCTCTTGATGATAAAAATACAGAGGGAGTTCTGCAGGGAGAGAATGAACCTTTTATATCTCTGAATCACAGCTGCATTTCCCAGCACTTTTCTGGAGTACTATCATATCAGCGATCTTTACAGATACAACAGATAGCTCTCTTTCCTCCTGGGAAGGTACAAATGTGCATGTATCTGCTTCCACCTGGAAAGCACAGAGCTTCCAGTTTAACAGAGCTTTGCAGAGAACAATATCAGACCACAAATCTATAATTATATTGATATCATCTCACATTTCACCTACAAATGGACAAATGCTCATGTACAGTCAAACCATCCAGTAGAAATCTATAGAGTAATGCTGTACGAGACCACAGGCCAACGATAAGGATGTAGATATCATCTTACACTCCATCTTTTAAATTCACCAATACACAAAGTAATGCAGCCAAACCTGCTGCTAAAATCCAACTTCAGCCCCGTGCATTCAGAGGAAATACAGATATATTGTACATGTGGCGACTTCATCTCACAGTGGTGCTGATACTACAGTACATTACATTCCTCTAAAAGGAAAGATGTCCTACTGGAAATGAGCTACAGTACATTTGCGGTCCTCACAGTTGCCAGGAACAGCCAGTCCAGAGGAGAAGCTTATTGACCACCAGTCCACAGATCCATACTGGTGTGGTGTGGATATCGCCCCATCTATTTGATACACTACTTGGAGCATAAATGTCCATTTGCCTTACTTGCATTACTGTTTTAATTCTCTGGTGTTGTTTGGATATAAAAATGTTCCTAAAATTAAATACAAAATAAACACAATTGAGATTATTCAATGGTCAAAGTCTTGATTGTGAAGTATTTCTGAGAGGAGACATGTCATGTCATGTTGAATCTGGCTGTGAATGTATTGATCACATACAGTAAATGACATATTTTCAGGTTTTCGGAAAAAAATCTGCAGGTGGGGAATATAGTCGATTTTGTAAAAACAACAACACAAAAAAATAATAAACTAAAGCAAAAACTGATGAAACAATAAAAAAGTAACAGCAAAGGCTTTCCGGTATCCAAACTCCCAGCAGTCCATTAAAACACAGCCTCAGTATCAGTTTGCAAATCCATAATGGTGCAACAGACCTCCTATCTGCTTCTTCAATTGACTTAATTTAACATTAACCCCTTTTTGATGTAACTAGAGACAGATACTTTGAAAATGAATTCCTCCAATGCATTTGCAAAAGATACCAATCACATTCTAAATTAAAACTTTCATTCAAGATGTAGATTTTGCCGTTGGAGTTGAATTAAGATTTTAAGGTATTATGAAATATTTCAATGTGGTTTGGAGAAATATAATATGCTGCATTTACATTTAGATGAGTTAGAGAAAGTTCTATGATTAATGATATTTTAATAATGACCCATTTGACTTTCATATAATGACTTTCAGAAGTATTATGTACTGATTAATATTTCAATAAGGGAAGCATTCAGTTTTGTTTTATACATTCCTGCTGCATTGCTTTTAGGGACTAGTGATGCAGGAACTGAAGTTACAATGAGAGAAATTATGAGTCATTACTGGAACAATTTCATAATTTCATTACCTGCTGTGAAATCAGTTACAATTTACTGTTTATATAAATTTAATTCCAATGAATCAACTGAAATGAAATCATTAAAAGATTACATTTGAATGAGGGTGTCTATGAACAGAAGCTGAAGATGATTGAAACACAAAACAAGAATTCAAATTTTACCTTGACGTTCCTCTTGATGATCTCTCGGCTCATCAGGACACGCCCCTCTGACAAGTCAATCCCGGACAAGGGGACGAGGGTCTCCCCGATGACCTCGTCGCGGGAGAACCTGTCAAAGCTCAGCACCATGAAGTGAAGGGCCAACTCTGACACTCGGGCCAGCGGGATCCCATAGAAGCTGAAGGTCTCGTCGAAGGCGGGGTCGAGAGTCTTCCTCAGGACCCTGGTCTTCACCCGGTGCTTTTTCTCTGGCAGCAGGGTCAGCTTGATGTAGGGGTCAGAG
>NW_019525229.1:165067-247567 GCF_002814215.2 Seriola lalandi dorsalis
ACAGTTTGTATGACATACAGTATTTTTGTTACAGGTTTGTCCAGTTAGTTTCCTGTAACATGTTATTGTAGTTCCTGTAAGTGAATATGCCCAATACTATTTCTGTGAAAATGAAACTTAAGGAATAGTCTGAAGTAACAGAGATACAAAATGGAGACAAGGCACAGCCATCCCACACACACACACACGCACACACACACACACACACACACACACACACACACACACACACACGCACACACACAGGTAAATTGTGCAATAGGGGAGGTGACAGCAGGAGTATATAAAGCTTTTTGCAGTGTGTCCTCTCATCATCTTGTCGTTCATCACGTGTACAGCAGCTCTCCTTCCATTTACATTGCAGGTAAGGTCAAAAAGTTTTACATACTGCAGGATAGTTTATAGTCTAGACCTTTGAGTATTACAATTTACAATTAAATAATTGTAAGTGGAGTTGCAGTTTCAGTATTTAATTTTGAATTTGTAATTGATCATTTCATTTCTATAATTTCCAATTTACAGCAGTGATGGCAGCAGCAGGTTTTTCCAGCAGCAGAGCGGCGACTGGTGTCACAGCAACCAGAGGCCTGTTCCTCATCTTCACTCTGCTGTGTCTGGTTTGCTTTGCAAGTTCAGCGATGGACAAGAACCAACTGGTAAATTAATTATTTTTTAACCTTAATTTGCGATAGAAAATTATTTCATGGTTAAGTCTACAGCCAATGTGAGTCATGATGAGAAAATTTACTGTTGTGTTTTTTTAAACTCTTTTATTCTCATAGGTTCACAAGTTTTTCTGAGTCATATTTGTTTAATCTGAAGTTGTTACAATATACACTGTCATACTCTCACATCCTCAACTGTAACTGTCTGTTGACTCACTGTGGATCTGCAGGAAGACCTCGAGGAAAAACTTCAGAAAGCACAAAAAACCACAGACAGAGGGCAGGTGAGTCAGTCAGTCACAATGTAACAACATAAACTGAGTTTGTGCCATGTCATTAAGCTGTTTTATTTTTCCCCATTAGGAAAGGCAGATGCAAAGAATAGCCATGACATGGCAGCAGCACCTATTGACTCTAAGGATAGAAAATATTAAGCGAACCATGAGAGCAATACTTTCTCATTCTCCTGAAATGGAAACATATCTGGAGAACATCATGTTCATCCTGGAGAAATGCAAGGCCTTTTTGGACGGGAAAACTGAGGGGCTACACACAAATGAGGACAGTGTAGATGAATTGGGAACAATTAATAACATAATAAAATTCCTCAAAGAGAATCGAGCCGAACTGTAACTTCCAGGTCAATTAGTATGTGCAGCTTAATTTCAATATTTCTATGAGGTAGCCTTGAAATCATGAATTCCTCTCAATTGTTTGACATAAAACAAGATGTTACATATTTGATGTTATGTTATGTTTGTGAATGGAGTAAGAGGGTAACAATTTGAATCTTCCAAAGATCTTTTTTTTTCTTTTTTAACTGGGCAATTATTCTATTTTAAAGGGTACATTATGACCTCCTGACTAAAAACCTGGTTGTTTGGGAGGAATTTATATGGGGCACATGTGTTATTACTATTAAAAGATACTCTATGATCGTAAAAATGAGCAAAAATCTGGATGTTTCAGGGAAGATGGAGTGATGACTTCTACCCCAGACTTAAAAAAGGAACAATGTAATTTGTCTGTCTGTAATAAGGTCACTGTGGAATAAAATCATTTCAGATTTATTGATAAAACACAAGGTATGAATCAATGTTTTGATGCTAGATCATGGTTGAATTGACACAACAGATAAGATTATGTGTAGAAATCACATTTCTGAAGTGATTTAATTATTAAACTTCATTGTTTCCATGGTGGTAGTCTTGGCTGTTGTAGAAATCCTGTAATAAAGAGATCATTCACCAAGAGATTGTCTTTCTGAGTTTTATTGCAACAGTTATATAATGCATATGGACTCACTGCATGCAGAGATGTAAGGTCTCCACAACAAGAGAGCAAAAACATTAAGGAGCAGCTAGCTTAACAGTTATAAACAAGAGTGGGCTAATGAAAAGAAGGCGCTGTTGTTTCACGTTGATAACTCTTGTCCATCATGTCTGCATTCAATTATCAGATTATAGTTGACATTTTAAAATGTGGCTTCAGCTCCTTTGTCTTGAAGTCAGAAGTCTGAAGCTCAAGAAAGAGGAGCCAAGTCAAGCTGTGTCTTGAGAGGCCATAAGGTCAAAGCGGAGGCATGAACTTTTTCATTTGATGCGGGTCGTCAGCATGAACATGATTTCCTGCATTTCCTTCACTTTTCATTTGCCTCTTAATGTTCTCAATTCATGTTAAAGTGCCTGCACTGTGTCCAGCAGTGTGCTGTTGTTTTAGTCCCTTCTCAAAGCAAAACTCTAAGGTCAGAGCAAATTATGTCAATTACAGTCAGTGTAGCCAAATATACAATACACAGTTAAACACATTCACTCAAACATCTCTGAGAACTTCACCGTCTGTATCTGTGACTGACCGAAGAGCAACTTACTGGAGTAGTGGTGCGCTGTATTTTGGAACAGGTCCGTACAGTTTGTTCCCGTAAAGTGAAAATGCCAATAGATTTTCTGTGAAAATGAAACTTAAGGAAGCAAAGATTGGAGTCAAGACAAAACCCATCCCGCATGTAAATACATTTGCATATCCCACAGTGACAGATCACAGATCCGCACCCATATACTCACACACACAAAAACACATGCACGCACGCACACGCGCACATGCACACACACACAGGTAGGTTGTGCAATGGGGGAGGCGACAGCACAAGTATATAAAGCTTTTTGCAGTGTGTCATCTTATCATTTTCACATTCATCACCTGCACAGCAGCTCTCCTTCCAATTACATCACAGGTAAGATCAGAAAATGTTACACACTGTTGCCTTTATATATTACAATTAATGATAAAGATGTATGAAAATGTAAGATAAATTGCAGTTTCAGTATTTTATTTTCCATTATTTAAACAATTTCAATTTACAGCAGTGATGGCAGCAGCAGCCTTTTCCAGCAGCAGAGCTGCGACTGGTTTCATAGCAACCAGAGGCCTGTTCCTCATCTTCACTCTGCTGTGTCTGGTTTGCGTCGCAAGTTCACTGATGAACAAGGGGAAACTGGTAAATTGTTTCTTTGGTAACACAAACAGTTTTTCTGTTGAACTTTTTTTGATGTTGTTTATATTTGCAGCTGTTTATCATTAGACCAGTTGTCATGATCACACACCCCAAATACAAATGTATATTCATATTCACTCTGAATTTCAAGGAGAAGCTGAAAGAAGACCTTCAAAAACTACAACAAAACACAGAGAGAAAGCTGGTGAGTCCGTCATGTTGTGGACATACAGTATGAGTAGCTGAGAAGGTTTATCCTGTATGAAGGAAAAAAGAGTCTGGTCAGAGTATCTTAAGTAATGATATACGCTATACTCATTCAGAGGTTCTGCAGTTGAGTAAATTCAGTTTGTGTTGAAGTATGTAATGTATGAGTGCTTCATTTCCCCTACAGGCAGACCACATGCTGGATAGTGCCTTCATTTCAGAAGTCCTGGGTGATGTTATTCACTTAATGGATCCTACGATTGCAATTCTCAGGAAAACAATGTATGACTTTCTACCACTGGTGGAATTGATGGAGGACACAAAGTCATTTCTGGAGGAAAGCAAGCCTTACATAGATAAGGAGATTGAGGATGGTGCTGCAGAAATTGAGGACTACAAGCAGAACTTGAAATCCCTGGAGAAGCTGCTAACAGGCCTTGAGAATCATGATGAACTGTAACAGTTTCCATGTCAGTTAATGTCACTGTCTCTGGTGTTATTTCTGCTGAATTTGTAAAGCTCCTCTTTCTTATTGTCCAGCTTCAGTTTAAGGTTGTAGCTACTGTTATTAGTTTGCTTAAAGATTGAGTTTGACAAGTGAAACAATTGATGATTTTTCTTTCATCGGCTCATATTTGCTGTTTCTTTCCCACTAAAAAACCTTAATGCCAATGTAAATTCCTGGGATATTGTGACACTATGACTTTTGAACATTGTCTGAAATGACAAGAGCTGATAATAATGTTTATCCAGTAAATAAAGAAATCAAATTAGCAAATGGTTTCCAGTCCGTTTTTGAAAATAATTAATTAGGGAAGACATTATCTGTGGCTAGTTGTTGTCAAACATTCAGTATCTATCAGCGAGCTGGTGCAGACTTCAGTGGTTCTTTGCAAAACAGCATTGTATTCCATAACTTACAAAGTGTTGTACATTAATGAACCATTCAGCTGATGTGGACCATCAAATAAATTCTACAAATGGGAAATACTTTTCATGTCGCCTCCCCTCTCTGCCAACCTGAAATATAAAGCCCAGACCTCTGCTATAAGTGCTCTGTATAGAGGCAATGCTGATGAGGCTTGGCTGTTAAGGGTATCAAAAATTAATGTATAGTTAAAATGAGTTACTGCTAAAACACAACATACAGTTGCAAGAAAAATAATGATAACCCTTAGGAGTTTTTTGTTTTGCATTGATTGCTCATAAAATATGATTTGATTTTCATTTAAGTCACAAGTGTAGATAACACACTGTGTTTAAACTAATAACACACTAAACAATTATTATCATTTGTGCCTTTATTGAACAAAACCATTAAACATTCACAGTGCTGGTGGAAAACATAAGTGTACCCTTGGATTTAAGTACAGGTCAAACCTCCTTTGGCACCAGTAACCTCAAACAGTAGTTTCCAGTAGCTGCTGATCAGAGCTGCACAATGTTCTGAAGGAACTTTGTAGAATTCTCCTGCAGAAGTTCAGCTCAGACATATTCTCAGGACGTCTGGTATGAGCAGGTCTCTTCAGGTTGTTCCCCAGCATCTCTGGTGGGTTGTGGGCTCTGATGGGCCACTCCAACAGGTGGATTTTCTTATTTTGAAGTCATTCTGTAGTAGCTTTACTTTGATGTTTAGCTTCGTTGTTCTGCTGCAGGTGGACAGCCACCCTGACATTATCCTGTAAGAGACCTTGATAAACTTGGGATTTTATTTTCGCCTTGATGATGGCGAGCTGCAAAGCCCCAAATCACGATGCTCCCTCCACCATACTTCCCCATCACTCTGTAACCCTTTCTTCTGAGATCCCTCTTGTAAGTCATGGTTCACATCAGCAGATGCTTCTTGTGAACCGTAAACTCAAAATGTCTGAGTGTTGTTAAGTCAAAGCAGCTCTAACCCACACTCAGATATTATTTTGTGAAGGTGAAAGTGAAGGTGAAGAGGCAGACTCAAGTAATAGCGAAACAAAGGAGTGGAGGCAAAACACACGCACACGCACACACACACACACACACACACACACGTGTTTACATTAAAAACCATTTCAGTGAAAGTGAAAGTGATAAGGCATCATCAGGTGAATACAAAGGAATAACCTGTTCTGCAGATACACACATTCCAAGCAATTATCATAAGACACACTGACAGATAGATAGACACACACACACACACACAAGTTAGTAGTGCAATGGGGGAGGTGACACCAGGACAATATAAAGCTTTTTGCAGTGTGTCATGTTATCATTTTCATTACCTGAAAATGAAACTTAAGGAATGGTCTGAGGAAGCAAAGATTGGAGTCAAGATAAAACCCATCCCGCGTGTAAATACATTTGCATACCACACAGTGACAGATCACAGATCCGCACCCATATACTCACACACACACAAACACATGCACGCACGCACACGCTCACATGCACACACACAGGTTGTGCAATGGGGGAGGCGACAGCACAAGTATATAAAGCTTTTTGCAGTGTGTCATCTTATCATTTTCACATCCATCACCTGTACAGCAGCTCTCCTTCCAATAGCAGGTAAGATGAGCAACATTTTACTTTGAGAATATTTATTTTAGGCAGACATAAATGTTACATCGTCATTTAACAAACGTAAATGTTCAGTTGCAGTTTAGGAATGATTAAATTCTTCATCTATACTTTATACTTTGAATTACAGCAGTGATGGCAGCAGCAGCCTTTTCCAGCAGTAGAGCAGTAGCTGGTGTCGGGACGACCAGAGGCCTGTTCCTCATCTTCACGCTGCTGTGTCTGGTTTGCTTCACTAGTTCACTGACAGACAAGGAGAAACTGGTAAACCAATTATTTTTTAACCTTAATTTTCTGTAGATAAATTATTTTTTGGTTAAGTCTACTGCCAATGTGAGTCATGATGAGAAAATTTACAGTTGAGATTTTCTTAATTGTTTTATTCACATACTATACGTTAACAAGTTTTCTAAGTTATTACAAATACATGTACATGTCGAGACTGTTGAGACTGTAACTGAATGTTGACTCTCACTGTGGATCTGCAGAAACGGCTCAAGGAGAAACTTGAAAAAGCACAAGAAGATGCAGACAGAAAGAAGGTGAGTCAGTCAGTCGGTTTAAATGTTACTGACATATTCACAACAAATTACATTGGAGTAACTTCAATGATATAATACTGTGACAGGATGAGAGAACTACAGTGGCCTTAAAGCTCAATGCACTTCAACTTAAGAAAACACATGCAAATAGACAAACACATCATCAACAACACAAGATACAACACAACAGAAATGTTTCCAGGGGACACTAAAGAGCAAAAAAGAAAAGTGATGAACCTGGCTGTGGTGTGTCCCAACCAGGTATATCACTTTTTTTTTGCCTTAATTACAACAGCAACAGTCAGAGAATGACAGGAGAATCAGGAGATGATCTGCAGCAAAGGGCCCTGGTTTGGACTTGAACCCGGGCCGCTACGGTTAAGACTTCATGGTACACGCTCTCCCAGCTCTACCGCTATACTGCTGAACTCTCACGGCCACCACAGAGAACTTTGATTTGTTCATAAGTGAGAAACTGAGTTTGTATCATGTACTGAACCTGTTTTATTTTTCCTCAACAGGCAATGTACAATTCAAAAAGGACCACCAGTCTGTATTTGATGAGTTCACTGGACCAACCATTAGTATTAATAGAGGAAGCCGTGAAAGGGATTCCTCCTGACTTTCCACCTTTGGCCAAATACCTGGTGAACATCAGGCGATTTGTGAAGAACACCAAGGTCTATGTAGACAGCAAAAATGAAGAACTGCGTGCAGAAATAGAGGACGGTGAAAAGAAAATTAGAGAACTTAAAACCTCAATCATGTTCCTTGAAGAAAATCAAGCTGAACTGTAACTTCCATGTAAATTAGTATCTGTGTTGAGCAGATTCATTTTAATGTTTGGCCTTAAATCATCAATTCCTTCCCATTCATTCCGATCATTTTTTTTCTTTTTCAGTGGAGAAAAGATAAAAGCTGTTAATAAATGATAATTGACTATTGCAAATAAAATTCAGTATATGTGGACAATGTGGATGGTATTATTTGTAATGAAGGTTTGATCAGTATATAACAACACACTCTAAACAAACCAAACAAGGTACAAAAGTCACGAAGAGTGTCTGTAGTTGTCTGAAAGAATCTTGTGAACTCTGCATCTTACACTGTCATTTGTCATTGCATCTTTATCTACGGATGGTTACATTTCTGATGTTCAGTCCACACTCCTGCATATGTACTTAAGATATACTATAGATAATAGGGGAAAGATACTTGAGCTGTTAATAAATGATGAAATTCAACTATTGCGCATGAAATTTCGCCTGTGTGGGCAACCCAAACAAACACATTTCTGTGAGAGATTTCCTAGCTTCTCTGTTGCCTCTGACAAAGGCCCTAGGGTTACATGCAGATAAGAGGCTGAAACTGACTGACACTAGGCAGAATGCAAATATGCATAACACATCTTATACATGTCCATGAGGATATTGTATCATCTAGCAAAATTTTGGTGACGTTTCCGGCAGCCTTTAGCTACTTTCCATTGAAAGTAGCTAAAGTAGCTAAAGGCACGGTGCGTTCACTGTGCATCACAGTGTTTACATCTTTGTAGATGGTTAATGTGTTAACCACATCCCTGTGTCTGTTACAACTGCTTCTGTCATGACAGACACATTTCTGAAAGACAGGAAGTTGAGTTTCTCGAAATGTATCGAGAGCTTATAATGAGCTGCAGAGGATCTTGAACTGAAGTTTGTTTAGTGTTTTATGTCACAGTACTAACTGATTTTGCTATAGCAGTTTTTGTAAAGCAGAACAATCAAGTTTTATTTCTGTGAAAATGAAAGTGAAGAGACAAAATCAAGTAATAGAGAAATAAAGGAGTGGAGGCAAAACACATGCACGCACGCACACACACACACACACACACACACACGCACGCACGCACGCACACACACATGCATGCACACACACACACACACATATACACACACAGGTGAATTGTGGGAGACAACAGGAGCATATAGAGCATTTCGTGAAGGGTCATCTCCTAACTTTCATTTGTCACCTTTACAGCCGGTATCCTCTTCCTTTCACCTAGCAGGTAAGCTCAAGAACACTGTGCAATAAGTTGATTTATATTGTCTACGCTTGAATTTTCTTCATGTCTACATTTAATGCTATTTCAGTTAAAGTGAAAGTTATGAGGCATCGTCAGGTGAATACAAAGGAATAACCTGTTCTACAGATACACACATTCTGAACAACTATCATGAGACACACTGACAGATAGTAGATAGTTAGCAGTGCAATGGGGGAGGAGAATATAAAGCTTTTTGGCAAATGTCCTCTCATCATTTCCTCATTCATCACCTGTACAGCAGCTCTCCTTCCAATAACAGGTAAGATGAGCAACATTTTACTTTGAGAAGGACTTATTTTTTGGGAGACATAAATATTACATCATCATTCAACAAATTTAAGAAGTTCAGTTACAGTTTAAGAAGATTCCTATTAAACCTTTCATCTAGACTTAATGCTCGATACTTTTCTCTCAAGCTCACAGACTGTTTGAATTACAGCAGTGATGGCAGCAGCAGCCCTTTCCAGCAGCAGAGCGGCGACTGGTTTCACAGCAACCAGAGGCCTGTTCCTCATCTTCACTCTGCTGTGTCTGGTTTGTGTCGCAAGTTCACTGATGGACAAGGGGAAACTGGTAAATGAATAGTTGCCTAACCTCGCTTGTATAGAAAATAATGTCATGTTTAAATCTACAGTCATGATGAGTCATGATGAGAAAGTTTACTGTTGAAACACTGTTTTATTCTCATAGGTTCTCTTTTCTGAGTCATTACAAGAACATGTCCCCAAACTGTAACTGAATGTTGACTCTCTCTGTGGATCTGCAGGAAAAGTTCAAGGAAGAACTTGAGGAATTTCAAAAAGCAGGAGCCAGCCTGAGGGTGAGTCAGTCAGTTTGTTTAAATGTTACTGACATGTTCACAACAAATTGAATAAGTAAGTAACTTAATATGAATTACTGTGACAAGAGACAAGAGAACTGTTCATAAGTGACTTTATGTCTATCGGTTTCATTTTACCCCATTAGGCAGAATTCAAGTCAACCATGGCCAGCAGTTACGAGCTCATTAGTTTAATGGAGCAAAACATAGCATTGACAGAAACAGAAATAAAAGTGTTTTTTCCTGACTTTCCACATTTGCACACATACCTGGAGAACATGAAGCGCTTTGTGGAGCAAACCAAGATTGACACAGACGAGAAATATAAGGAGATCAGCGTAAAGATGGTGGACGGTGAAATAAAACTGGAAAAAATGAAAAACGTCATCAAAATCCTTGAGGAGAATCACATTGAACTGTAACTTCCAGGTCAGTTAGTGACTCTAGCAGCTTGATTGAAATGTTTCTATGAGCTGGCTTTGAAATCATGAATTCCTTTTAATTGTTTGACATAAAACAGGATGTTAGAGAAAGACTTAGTTTTGGCAGACATGTGAAATGCTTTGATATACCTGCAACTTTTAATAAATACATGTACAACATTTGATGTGTAACCATTACACTTTGAGAAGTGGAAACGATGTGTATGCAAAATAACACAAAATAAACACATTTAACTTCTGTTATTTCTAAATTAGCTCAAATATTAAAGTGGACAGCTAGGTTACATTATGTCCTTGTTTTCTCCTGTTGGTTTATTTTCACACTTTTCCTGCATCAGCAGAAACTGTCATTCAAATTATAATGTTCAATCTATACTGCTACATATATTGTTTTTTTATTGTTAAGATATACTATGGAATATTGGGAATTGATGCCTGTTCTTTAAATAAATGATATTTAACTATTGCAAATCAAATGCAGCATGCGTGGAACCAAAATAAACTGGATATATGGGAACCATTTCTGTCTGACGTATTCTTTATGTGTAATTCTACAGACAATACCAGGTTGGTTAGTAAAATAACAAAGAGCATCTTTACTTGTGCTGCCTGATTCAAATCAGAGGAGGACATCAGGAAGGAGAATACAAGCAGGAGCGCTTCAGCTCTCCCACAACCACTGATGCTCTTGCAGTGGAACTTTACATAACTGGAATATGAGTTGTGCTGTAAAGAACATCACTGAAATGTTGCATGAGAGATGCTAATAGCAATTATTTTGTTCTAAAACACAGTGTAGTAAAATGTCCATGTCTGAATATCTAAGATTCTCATGTTTCATCATCATTTAGTCCTGAAACATGTTGCCAACTGCTCTCTAACCTTGAGATTATAGCAAACCCTTTACAAGACTGAGTTTGAAAGAGAGCAGGTTTTCTGAGGAACCTCAACAGCTCTTTGGGTCAACACAGTTTTACCAATCTCTATGACTCCTGCACATTTTGTGTAACATCCTTTTCTTCTAACTAATGGTCTTCTTCCCTCTCCAGTGTTGTAGTTGGTAAAGTATGGTTGCAAAGTTTTTGCATATATGAAATTTAATGTTTATATTTTCTTTCGCCACGGCTTAGTCCCCAGCTGTCAGCCACCACAGTGGAAAAGCCAAAATGTCATTTTCTGTTTATCATAGTATCACAGATTTGTTTAAATACGTCAAAATACAGCAGGTCTCCAAAACAAATTTTTCGACAAAGCTTCCATTAATGTCAGTTTCATATCTGTAGTTTACTGTCTCCTACAGTGTTGTACAGTTTGTATGACATTCTGTATTTTGTTACAGGTTTGTACAGTTCATTGCTTGAAAAGTGAATATGCCCAATACTTTTTCTGTGAAAATGAAACTTAAGAAATGGTCTGAAGTAACAGATACAAAGCAGTGGAGACAAGGTAAAAGCCATCCTGCATGTGGCATTTAAAAACCACAAAACACACATTGACAGATTCACACCCATACACTCACTCACAGATAAGTTGTGCAATGGGGGAGGCGACACCAGGAGTTATAAAGCTTTTTGCATAGTGTCATTTCATCATATCGTCGTTCATCACCTGTACAGCAGCTCTCCTTCCATTTACAAAACAGGTAAGATCAGAAAATGTTACACACTGTTGCCTTTATATTTTACAATTAATGATAGAAAAACAAATGTAAGATCAATTGCAGTTTCAGTATTTTATTTTCCATCATTTAAACAATTTCAATTTACAGCAGTGATGGCAGCAGCAGCCTTTTCCAGCAGCAGAGCGGCGACTGGTTTCACAGCAACCAGAGGCCTGTTCCTCATCTTCACTCTGCTGTGTCTGGTTTGCGTCGCAAGTTCACTGATGAACAAGAACCAACTGGTAAATGAATAGTTGCCTAACTTTGCTTTGTATAGAAAATAATGTCATGTTTAAATCTACGGTCATGATGAGAAAGTTTACTGTTGAAATCTTATCTCTTAATTCTTTTATTCTCATAGGTTCACAAGTTTTCAGAGTCATTACAAGAACATGATATTTCAGTATTTGTTTTATTTGCAGTTGTAACAATATGCACTGTATTCAAGCTGCTGTCTTGCTCACATGTCACAAGTGTAACTGAATGTTGACTCTGTGGATCTGCAGGAACAGCTCAAGGAAAAACTTGAGAAAGCACAAAAACGAGTAGACAGAATTAAGGTGAGTCAGTTGTTCACAACAAATTGAAGTGGAGTAACTTTAATGATGTAATACTGTCACAAGATGACATAACTGAGATTTGTTCATAAGTGACTTTATGTTGCAGTGGGAATAACACAACATCACAAACTTAGACTGATTTTGTGTCATGTCATGAAGCTGTTTCATTTTCCCCATTAGGAAAACTACAAGACAGAAATGGCCAGCAGTTCAGAGCACATGGATGAAACTATTAGCATACTGGACCAAATGATTGTACTTATGAAGAAAACCTTGACCTCAGATGATGAATTCCCCCCAGTGGAAACATATCTGGAGAATGTCAAAGGCTACATAGAGAAAACCAAGGCCTATATAGACAGTAAAAATGAGAAGCTAGGTGCAGAAATTGAGGAAACCGAAAACAAACTGGGAAAAATGAAAAACGTCATCAAAATCCTTGAGGAGAATCACATTGAACTGTAACTTCCAGGTCAGTTAGTGACTCTAGCAGCTTGATTGAAATGTTTCTATGAGCTGGCCTTGAAATCATGAATTCCTTTTAATTGTTTGACATAAAACAGGATGTTAGAGAAAGACTTAGTTTTGGCAGACATGTGAAATGCTTTGATATACCTGCAGCTTTTAATAAATACATGTACAACATTTGATGTGTAACCATTACACTTTGAGAAGTGGAGGGTTAGGGTTACATTATGTTCTTGTTTTCTCCTGTTGGTTTATTTTCACACTTTTCTTGCATCAGCAGAAACTGTCATTCAAATTATATCACTGGATTTTTTTATTGTGAAGATATACTATGGAATATTGGGAATAGATGCCTGAAATTTTGATAAATGATGAAATTCAACTATTGCAAATAAAATGCTGCATATGTGGAACCAGAATAAACTGAATATATGGGAACCATTGTTGCCTGACTTCTTCTTTATGTGTAATTGCAGTCAGCTACTCCTAGTCAGGATTCCAAATGAATAATTATCCAGGTATTCTTTATAAGGTCATGATGTTGCACACTCTGGTACAGTAGGTGGCAGCATGCACCTTTAAGGTTGGTCCAATACGCCAGTAATCCCAAAGGAGAGGAAGAAGAGGGTAACGTCTTGACAGGAAATGAAGACCACATTATTATAACACCAGTTAATGGTGGACCGTCCCGGTGTGGTGCAGAGGCTGATGTTTTGTATATTTCTCCTTATATAACAATATATAGATCTTTTAATTACCTACTCGAGGGTCTTAGCCTCATGTTTCTTTAACTAACTGAGGGTCCTCTCCAAAACAGGTGTGTTATGTTGAAACCTGACCGTAACACTGTGTGCCTAATTGAGGTGAGGTTTGTCAAAGTGAAAGGGGTTGAATACTTTTGCAAACTAAATAATAATAACAATTTGTCACTGTACTACTCATGTCATTAGTAATTAATTAAACGTATTTTTTTCAATGTTAATTAAAATATCACATATAGAAAAACATGAATGTATTAATTGTTATTCAGTGTGTGGTGGATTTTCCCTTTCCCTAAATTAAATGTTTATCTAACTAAAGTTTGAGCTGTTACTGTAACTAAATGCAAAACAGTGACATACCACAACCCTCACTCACAGGACTCTACTGACTCTTCTCCTCGCAGTAGGGTTCACAAACAAATTAGCAGAGATTGAGTCCAGTTCAATTCATGGAGGTTCATTCGCACCAATACAGAGTACAAGCAAACCAGGTTGCCTCGAGCACAACTAACTAACTAACGGCGTATACCAGACATTTTATACCTGCTTCTGGGCAGCGGAAGATCCTTTCAGGACAATCCCACGAGTGGATAGTAACACACTCATATCTGGAGAACAGTCCTATACAGATGTCCTTGAAGAATTACATTTTCAGTCAACAGTTCCTCCTTTAATTGCAGCCGGGTCATGGCGACCTCCTAGCTCACACTGTGTATCTACTGATGCCACCTGTGAGATTACGTCTCCAAGTTTCTTAAGTTTTGGTTTGTCATTTAATTATCAACAGCAGATCTCCCTACATGCCTGCCAACACATCTATAATATGCTGATGAGGCATATGCTCTGCTGCTAAAAGATGCATGAAATACATTTGGATAATCGCTAGTGTGCGTGCAGTCAGTCCGTGTGGGGACGTATTACTACAGTCAACCTGGCACCGTTTTGGCCTCAGTGTTTCCTTAGTATCTTTGTACTATTTCACTCAGGCTTGCCAATGCGCCTCTCGTGGCGTAATATTCTCAACGCCAGCATGGTGTAGTTTTCCCTTTTTGCAGGACTGATGTTCACATACCTCGCACACTGGGGTCAGCGTGACCCAAGCTTCTTGCAGGTTATATTGCATGCACTTTTGTTTCTAGGAGCATATTATTTTTCCTCAAGCTACAGTGTCAAACTACAGTTACACAATAAATGACCATTTAAACGAGGCCAAAAATGATATATTTAATTATACATTATGGGATCACATATCTCTTGGCCCACGCTCATTTTCTCACTCCCACAGTTTCCCCCTGGGGTGACTATAGACATCCACCTTAGTAGGAAAGTGAGTGTACCATTTTCTCCTGTGTGTCTGGCCGCCCCTCCCCTGCTGGTCTTCGGGCCTATGCACACAATCGACCTTCCGACACGGAGAGGTTACCAGCACATATAATGTATGTGAGTGTTGTAGTACCACCTGTACTACCTGTAGTATCTATAATACTAAAAACATTACACGTTAGATAAGGGTGACCTGACAATTCACAATATGCTGTTTCTGTCAGGTTTTCCCACATGTAACCTGTCCCTGTTCTCTTGCAAGCACAAAGTAAATATAATGGATTTATTGTCTATTGTCCACACGAGGACTATGTCTAACTGGTTCCAGTCCAATCACAATTGTGATAATTGTTGAAGAAAATTCACTCAAGTCCTTAGTTCCAAGTTTGTTCTAGTGATGTGAGTTTATTAGTATCCCAGGATACGGTGAACCAACTGACACAGACACACAGATATGAGCAGTACAACTTTATAGAATGTGATACCACCCAATTCTGAAGGCTTTCCACTTGCAGAAGTGTCAAAAAGTCTGAGACCACTTCCCCATTCAAGTGAGTAGGAAAGTGCTCTGAGACTTTTGGACCCTGCTGTATTTAAATCCATACACACATCACCCCTCACTAATGAAAAACATTTACTTAATGGATCTCAGTCCATGAGAATAATAAAAAATAAAACTGAATAATAAAGTATAAGAGTCGATCTATTTCAACTGAAAGGACAGAGCTCATACACCAGAGTTTGGTGAGTCTGACTTAGAAGTACAGTAACATATTTATAGTTGGGGGAGGGAGACAAGGGAGGCACATACGCTAACCTTGAGCTCAGCAGCTATCATGTCTTTGAGCTGATAAGTGTGATGAGAAAGGAATGTTCCTTCATTATCCCACACGGACAAAGAAAGTTTTGTATCAAGTTAATGACAGGTACCAAGCCCAACCGTGTACTAGGTCAGTTGAAAGCTTGCGCACAGGAAGACAGCAGAATAATCTTTCAGCAGCAGAATATTCCATGTCTAAATATGGTAATGATCATTTTTGCTCCTACATTCATTCAGTATATATAAAATTTGTCAAAGCATCAACTAATGCACACATTCCCATGTTTAAGCAAACGCATCATTAAAAACAAACAGAATCTTTGCCTTTGCTGTTTTTGTAGACATTTTAGTGTGAATGAGCAAGCGTGGGGGAGAGCAAGTATCACAAGTAAACACAAGTATCAAACAAAAAAAAGAAGTATCAAACGTTGGCAGACTTGCCACCGTCATGTTACCAATATGCGTAATGTGTGACTGTGCAAATACTCAGCATACAGGGCTGGATTGCTGCAAGGGCAAAGATTGGTCACTACTCTGAATAACAACAAATGCCCTGCAAAAAGTCACAGTCTCTGTGAACACAAAATTCCACTTTAATATGTAATGCTTTGTACAAGGGAGCTCTGAGTGACGCTGCTATCATGCTTCCTTCCTGCATATCTGTATCCCAGCGGCGTCTGAGGGACAACAAGAGATCTGTGAGTTTAACTGTAGCCACATTTAAAGAGTCGTTACATGCTTCAAATAATGTGTCTGAATCATCACCGTCATGCTAGGGCCAGATACATTTTGCTTCTACAGCTGTCAACTTCACTACACGCTGAAAAAGCTTCTCTGGCTTTTCCTGTCAATACTGGTTGCAACACAACTACACGGTCAGGCCAACCTCTGGCATCAGCAACACGTTCAAAGAGGGAGAAAAAGTGTCTGGCTCTCTGTCATCAAACTTTGGTGAAAGGCGCAGTTACCAATCACACCAAACATTTTCAGATTTTGGGAAACAGATGCTACAGACTCATCGGAACCCTCAGCATCACGATTGCCCGTCAGTATACCTGCCCTAATTAGGTCACGGTGGTGCAGCACCAATATCTTTTTTTTTTTCTTTTAATTCCAGGCTTGTTCTTATTTTTCAAAACCTGGAGTCAACATTACCCACACTGCAACTTGACTGCTGAATTTTTTTTTCTCTTTATCAGATTCTTTCCTGACAGCAACAGCAGGTCAGCCCTATAATGGTGTATGTCCCTGACTGACTGACTGATCATACCATTGGTCAGTTGGCCTTTGCTCTCTTTCTTTCTTTGACTTAGCACAGTTTCTATTAGGGGGGCATTTACGGCACGCAGTGTTGCCAACTTTGTGCATTTGTCGCTTGATTTTGACACTTTTTTTTTCTAAACCTGGGTATAAACCTAGTTCATGGCTGGATTGTGCATGGGTGGCAACTGTCAACAATGCTCCTGGTCGGGTGTAACTGGCAGCGCGCTGATCTGAATCTACTGCATGTAATACACTGACTTTGCATGATTACCTCATACAACCCCACGTCAAATAATCTGAACTATATGATAATTCATGCTCTTATTTACAGTGGGCTATATCCTCAGCCTGACTTTAATAAATACATGGAAATTATGTGTAGTGTTATTTTCTTTATTCTAGTTATGTAATCATATTGTTTACATGTCACCTTGTTGAATATCACTTTTAGATATTGTCGAATTTACCAGCTTTCGTATCATATCGTATTAAATACTTTGATGTTTAATGTTATCATAGGACAAATAACTCCACAGTTCTGGCTCCGAATCACAGTGAGCGCTCTGTTCATACTGTCATATACTGTCATTTTTCCTGTGACGCTAACATTAGGGTTCGTTCCTTTCATACTTGTTTGTTAACCGTTCTTCTTCTGTCTTATTATCTCTTGCGTTTTATGGCCGTTGTTTGGGTAATTTCCTCAGGCAAAGCCACCAGAAATGCAGGCTTATGGAAAGTGTGCATAAGGGCTCAGAATGTCTGCTAGAGGAGCCCCTCATGCCCTGGATGGTTTGACAGTGGGACAGGCCTAAGCCCTCACGAATTTAGTGTGTGAGTGTGTGCGAGTGATGGGGAGTGGACTTGTACAAGAAGCTGCCAAAATAAAATTAGGGAGGGAGAGCAAAAAATATCAAGCAGATCTAAATAGCATGTAAACAACAGAAAGGCCAGCAACCATAAATGAGACAATAAAAGCCTTGTTAAGAATTAAACGGTTTCTGTCCACCTAAACGCTTGAGGGCTTTTAATTTGAAACAAATACAGGAAGCAGTGAGTTTGTATTGACACGTAATGCAGTAACTAACACGGTAAACTGGAGGAAAATGAAGAAAACGAAGCTTCTCACTTAAACACTGCTTTGAGTACATATAAAGAGGGTTGGAAACAAAGACCTGCTTCTAATACAAGCCTGGCTCAGATAAAGACCTGTGACCTTCTGCAGTCGAGGTAAGTAAAGAGATCACTTTCTGAGGATATACAGCACAGCAGTGCACAGTCTTTGTCTTTATCTTATTTGTTGTTTTCCTGATGATTTTAGCAGCAGCTTGGAAATGACTTGGAAGTTAACATGTAGTCTTACTGGCCGCATTTCAGTCACTATTGTTTGTTTGTCCCATTGTCTGACAATAGAAACAGCAAAATATGTAATTGAGTACAGCTTTATTGGGAATTCAGCTGTTTTGAAATACAGTGTGTGTGTGTGAGAGCACAGAATGGGAGAGAATAAGACAGGATGATGCCAGCAAATATACAGCATATATTCACATTAAGTGTATTGTCAGAAATGATAAGTAAACTAAGATATATGTGGTGAAAATCAAAGCATCATAGGCAACATTTCAGAGGAATAAACAAAGACCTGCGTTAGTCTGTAGAGCAATTGAAAAATAATAAAAAAAAATACAACTTCTTTGACATGATTTCCTTCTGAGCAAACACATTGAGAGAGCACACCTCCATACCCTGCCCATCATGATCTATTGGTTTAATATGGGTCATAATCTCAGGGACGATTCTGATCTGTTCCACTACAAACTGCAGTGTTTTAAGTGTGTTATGAAACAGGTGCCAAGTGTTAGGGAACATTTCAACTTGTTGTATTTTTCAACTTGTCATTTAATTGTGGAGTTAGTCTTACTCTCCAGATTAACACAGGTCTTTATTATTGGCACTAAGGATCTTTATGCTATTTTCAGTTGTTGTTGGAGTTTACCTCTGAAACTGCAAACCCCACTTCATAATTGTAGTGGGAAAAATTCAATCCATCATATGTACTCTCGTATAACCTAACTTTTAACCTCTTTTTGGTGGAGGGTCTTGATATTTGTTGATTACATAGTGTTTTACAGTGATGGGTTACATATTTCTATGCATGAGTACGACTCTGTGTCTTATATTTGCACACATTTGCGTTACACTGCTAAAAGATTGTGACCACATGTGGCCCAGACCACCTCCGAGTGTGGTCTGAGTGATCACATCTCAAATGTGTCCTCTATACACCTATACTATGCTGGTCTGAACAGGGCCACAGTGGCATAAGTAATTGGTGAATTGATGACATGTGCATGCATGCTAAATTAAATTATGGTCTCAGCTTTCACGATCACCAGGGTCTTGTCACGGGTGAATAAAATTAAGAGCACCCAAATTATCAAAGAGACCCAGGTTTGATGTCATTATTTGAGGAACCTGAAAAATAATGGTAGAAAAATACCCAATCTTAATATTTTCCAAGGTGATCCCCAACGGGGATGTCCTGTGGAAGCTCTAGGGAATAAGCTCCACAGTAGTGGGTGACTCCCCTGGGAATATAACGCAGTGCTTAATGGTCATCTGTACTTCTTGTTATGCACAACTCCCACACAGTAATCCTCATATGACCATATTGTTCACACAATCATACGTAGGTACATTCACTATACTATTTTGTGATAGGGAGATTCTTTTCATCGATGGGTAACTACTTAACGACCAAAATAGATTGCAGTTAGAAAAAACAACAAAAAACTACAAGCCAATCTAGACTAGCACTGAGCTAGAAGTTACAGACCAATACGTAAGGGAGATAGTCACCATAGATGAATGGTTCAGGGTAAAGGGTCAACATGTGGCCCTCAGGTCATAGTGCCACAGTTACTGCACTAAATCTTACAGGAGGAGACGCTCAGGCGCATGTGTAAATCATGTTCACTTGTTTATGGTCAATGGACCAATAGAAAGCTCACACATCCCTCTGTGGGCTAGAGATTTGATCTAATATGGGGCGTAGGTTATTTCTGGTAATGTTTGGAACTGGATAAAGACTAACCACAGGGGACCTTTTGTGCAGAATTGAGGTGGCGTATATCGATGGTTTCTCCATTATCCTTGGCCAAGCTTCAATAAACATCCTCAGTGTAAGACATCCTCCAGCGCACTTTCTGCACTGACGCCTTACATAAACAAGTGTTATACAATTGGATGCTGACACTATTATAACTATAACTGGAGTAAGTTGCAGAAAAATGTTGCAACCATATGATACCTAGGAATGTACACATGCCCTATCAGACAAGACATCTTCAGAAAATTGGTTTGGCACCTGTCTGGCTCACTTCCTGTCGGTTTGCAACACATACTTATGCCTGAGACGTCTGAACTCCTGCTCATTGTTTTTTTTCTTTTTCAATCACAGAAAGAATCTGAATACTTCACACACGACCAGAAAACAACTAAGAAGAGAGCGGCAGCAACAAAAAAGCAACAATATTAAGTAAAACATCCTCCACTCATCATCATCAGAAAGGTACAGGCTGAAGCCTATTTGTAGTGGTATTAGTATTCAGATCATTTACTCAAGTCAAAGTACTAATGCTAAAATCTAAAAATAATCATAATACTCATACTAATAAGTCATTAAAAGTACTCATTGCAGAAAAGTGGGATCTTACTGTAGTAGTACAAACTTTATATATATATATATATATATATATATATATATATATATAAACACACACACACACACACACACATATAATCAAAAGGAAAACCATCAAATCATCAGAGAAGCTGGAACCAAATAATATTTGTTATTTTTGCATGAAAAATACAAAAGATCCTCTCAGCTCACCAAGTGCTGATGTTTTGAAACTCATACAGTTAGATACATTTCCTGTCATATATTCAGGGTGAAATTGCCATAGCAACAGTCTCATGTTTTTTAAGGAAGTGAAACTGAGATGGCAGTGTGGTAAATATTTTGTAATCAACAAAAGATTTATCACTTGTATCTAAAGTGTGTACTAAGTATGCTATGTAATCACTGTTGTGTGTAGCAAATGAAAGGTGTAATTAAAGTTGTTTTTTTTTTTTTTTTAATAATTAAAAGGAAAAGCATCAAATCATCACATATGTGAAGCTGGAACTATGAAATGTTTGGTATGTTTGCATAAAAATGACTTCAATAAATACCAAAATAGCTGCCAATTAATTTTCTCTCAGTTGACTAATTTAGTCATTTATTTGAGCCAAATCATAACATACATTAGTTCAAGGTTGGGGACTTAAGAGAGAGACCCAACAGTTTGTACAATGAGCAGCACTTGGTGACAGTGGGCAGGAAAACAGAGACAGGAGGAAACCACCAACAGAAAAAGACTCAGGGCGGGCGGCCCTCAGTCTCGACCAGATGGGTGAGAAGAGAGAAATGGGGGAGGAGAAAGAGAGCTGTTGATATTGCTGTATTTAAACACCACAAGACTGGTTGTTATAATGATAATAGTAATAGTGATACTTGTAAGTGTAAAAGTTTTATAACAGCAGCTATGATAGCTGCACCAAATAATGAAAATAAGCCTCATAATAAAAATAATAATTATCATAATGAGTCTAAGCTATAATATAATAATACAACTGAGCAGTATATATATGACATATACTGCTGAGTACTTTTCTGAGTAATTTTTAACAAATCATAGTTTTTCCATCTGAGTTCAAGTGGAATAGAAGTAAAAAGTGGCATGAAAAGAATGTACAACCCCTTTGTCAAACTTAATATCAAATAACTAGTTGCAATATTCCTGGTACATTCCATATCACTCTGATCATACATTTATATTGTTGAATAGTTATATTTCATACAGATACTCATGTTTCTCAGGATGAATTATACTGACTTTAGTAATCATCTAACCTCTGGTGCCACCAGCAGTCAACTGTCCAATCACAGCCTGCGGGCGGAAGCACGGGTATAATCAGAACTGATGGTAGCCATGTTAGACAGCCTTCCATTGTTTTTCATTTTGGCATAGACAACCTGTCTCAAAAATGAAAGAGCTGCCCTGCATCTACTCATGAAGAGTAAAGACAGTGTTTTGTATTTAGTATCAGAAGGCCAATGCTGCTCTCTGCTGAACAACACTGAAATCCAATTCACCTTTTCAATTCATTCGATTGTTAAAGACAAAAAAATCAATCAATGTGTTTTTGACATATTTTTCATTAAATTATGACAGTAAATGCATTCATGAAAAGAAAATACAAAAGAATGTGCATTGCATTTCATTTTATTTCTTTGTGTAATTTGTTTTTTAGGCATCTCCGTGGCCACTATCTTTGTCTCTACAGTTGAATTAAACCTCCATCCAAAGCAGTTATGGCAGGAGCAACCACCACCCTAGGCCTCTGCGTCATGTTGAGCATGATGCATTGGATTTGCTTTGCAAACCCAATGGAAATAAAGGAACATCTGGTAAATATATTGTCGGTTACCTTGTCAAGTCTCATTGAGTATTATTCTTTAAATTGTGACTGACTACTTTATTTTTACAGTTTCTTACAGTTATAAAATGATGAGATATTTGGTAATGCAATGCAACACCACCAGCCTTACGATTGTGACTCCTAAATTACAGGATAAGGTGAAGGAGCAAGTTCGGCTAACTGAGGAATTTATAAAAGCTAGACAGGTGAGTCATTTAATCCAATATTACTGAATTATTTCTAAATGTTTGGAAAAAACTACACTACTACACAATTTTTAATTTTTTGCCCTACAGACAGAATTTGAGACAGAACGCAAGAGTGTTTTTGAGATCGTGAGAGGAAATAATGCCAGACTGAAATGCTTGAAAATGCACTCAAACCTGTCTCCACCTGAGATGGAAAAAATAGAGAGTTACACGGAGAACACCAACGCTCGTGTAAGACGCTCATTTACAGAAATGGCTGAAGTACTGGAGGACCATAAATTCCAACTGGAGCAATTAAAAGCCCAGATAAAGTATTTCGAGGCTTCACAGGATGGGTTTAATACCTTTGCAATGTAGCTTCAGTTCAATATGCCATATTCTCAGTTTTCTGTTTTATGCTCTGCTGATTTCTCCTTCATAATAAAAACCTACTCATAAGTAGAAGTTACATATTCTCTGTCAGTGGTGCGTATGTGTTTGTGTATGGTGCTGTGAAGTGTTGAAATTATGACCAGTTTAAGAACTATCGTTTAACTAACTGGTTCAATGTTAAATGACAACTTTCACATTGTAACGCATTTGAATACTATTGCTTGGCTGTAACTCCTATATTAGCCCAGAATGCATCTCAGGTCATCTAGTTTTCTCACAATTATTACCGGAGAGAAAACCAAACAAAAAGAAGCATTTACTTCACACATTCCACACAAAATGAAACTTTTAAATCATGGTGCAGAGCCACATATCCATCAGAAATGTAGCTGTCTGTGTATTTACATGATAGTGCATTAGCATGTTTGCATAGGTTTCTACTTAACACCTTCAAGAAATCAGAAATTGATGCCATTTTTATTAGTTATTGTTTTTTTTCCTTAACTCACCATCTGTGCCACAGCAAATAGAATATGTGCAACTATGTAATAACAATAATAATAATAATAATATGTACAAATCACATTCAAATGAAAATGTCAATTGTGAATTATTTTAATAAATTCCTCCATGATACTTCTGCTTCCCCAGCATGAAGTGAAAAGTGTTTTTAAGGTTATAAATGACAGTCAAACACAGTACAATAGAAAAATCATATTCTGCACTTTGTGTAACCTGGTTTTGCACTTTGTATCGTCTGACTTTGTATAACCCTGGACATGAATCTGTCCTCACATTGATAATCCTTATTTGGTATTGTCAGTTTTCACATGTAAACTCCTCATCAGGTACTGTGGATCTGTTCTTACATGTGCACTCCTTATTTGGTACTGTCTGTTACAAACTAGCAGGTCTTTGTCCTTGAGCATGCAGCTGCTTCTTTTGACAGTTAGCTTCCATAATTGTTCACACACGCACATATCCTGACCATGCCTCCTTCTTCACTCTTCCTATAAAGTTCATGTACACTCTTTGTTTGATATCGGTCTGCGATTACACTCTGTGTGACTGTACACTGATCCTTTGCAAAGCTCTTATTGAAATATATAAAGACATCTGTTCATTTTCAGATTTCCACCACACAGTGATGCAAGGGAACAAAAGCTGTGAGCTAAAAGTGAGCTAAAAAGAAATGTTCCCCCCAGCAAGTGAATAAAAGTTTTGAGTCATGTGACTTGTTGGAACAGGATGACAAATATCATATGTAAGAGAAATGATTCATAGCACCACGTGATCATCAGTGGTTCTTTCAGTTTCAAAATGCTCTTTAAGGAAATTCCAAGGCCATACCTGCTTTTGTGAACAACATGAAAACACCAGTCTGGTGAAATTCTCACTTCCAGACAGACTGACAACAAACAGAAGAATCCAGAAGTAAAAAATAAGGTAAGCAGTTAAAGTTATAGTAATAACAAGTATTTAGATTCGATTCTAATGAGATTTGAAGTTACTCTACGATGTAATATAAAGTTCAGCTCAGTTGTTAACTCTGTCAGAGTTTGGACTTTGCTGTGTCTACGAGGGACGCCTCCCTCAGTCTGGTGAAGAAACAACTTTAAATCACCGACCAGACAAGCAGGGTGGGTTTAACCAAACCTACCAACCTGATCTGCCAAACTGGTTTCTTCTACTAAACTAAATGATTAATGGTTTGACAATGTATGGCACTGGTAACTGTCACATAACTCAAATACAATAGTCCTTCAATAATATGTTTATCTAACACCTCGGGATTACACTTGATAAAACTGTACGGAGCCATTAGAAAGGACAAAGTTCTTGGCTGAGTGACAAGTTTTTCAAGTCACTTGCTCCCACTTAAAAGTGAAAGAGAAACAAGAGCAGCAGTCACAGTGATCACATGATTATGATCAGATAGGAGTAGCCAGTCAGAGATACTGATTTAGCATACATCTGCTCCAGTGTTCATTCTTTCACTCAGTTTCACTCAGTAATTAGCTTTTCTTTTTTTTTTAAATAAGCTTGTTTAATGTGTGAAATCCTTCATACCACCAGTAGCAATTAACATGTGAAATCAACAACAATCTTATATATACACAGCAAGCTGCTTCAGATACTCCTGGCATAGACATGTCTGACTGTTTATAGCTAGTGAATTTGTTGGAAACACACCTTGGCTAGGACATTTTCTCTCAAGAGTTTTATCTTGTTCCGTTTGAACAGGTGATATACACAATGGCCTCCTCCCACTCCTCCAGTTTTAAATGCTCTATTTGTCTTGATGGCTTCACTGACCCTGTCTCCACTCCTTGTGGACACAACTTTTGTAAAGTCTGCATAAACACTTACTGGGATTCAACAAACGTCACCCAGTGTCCACTCTGTCAACATAACTACCAGAAAAGACCGAAATTAAGAGTCAATGTCATGTTCAGAGATCTCATTGAGCTAAAGCAGACAAACATCCAGAATGTCCCAGAGGAAAGAGCCCAAACACAAGACATTTTGTGTGACGTGTGTCCTGGAGAGAAGACAGTAAAGGCAGTCAAGTCCTGTCTGTACTGCGAAGAATCTCTCTGCTCTGAACACCTGAAACCTCACCAGGATGACGCTGACCTAAAGACTCATGAGCTGCTGGATCCTGTCAGCAGAATGAAGGACAGGTGAGGTCAAATGAATAATGTATCAACAAGACAAGAGTGTACTAGCTGCTCTGTGTGACTGTAGGGGCTTTGAGCTAAATGCTAGCATCAGCATGCTAACAGGTTCACCAAAACCAAAACAGATTGTGGCCAGTTGTACACATTTGCAGTTTTCAAATTTGTCAGTATATCATAAGACAGGACCGCTATGAACATTAGCAATAAATCGCCCGCGTACGTGCATTTACCATAGGCTTTAGTCAAGAAAGATAAGATATAAATAAATTTAAATTATTCCCAGCCAATACAGATTTAACTGAAAAACAATGAGATTGAAAGCACATTTGCAACCGAATTTTACCAACAGGGTGTGCAAGCAGCACAAACGTCCTTTGGAACTGGTTTGCCATCGTGACCTGACATGTGTGTGTGTGTTGTGCATCAAATCAAACAACCAAAACCATCAGTGTGTCCCTTTGAAAAACCGCCTGAGAAAAAGGAAGGTACGACTAACATAACTAGTTGCCCGCACTATTAGTAATGCAGTGACAGTTTCATTTGAATTAGGAAATAAAACCAATGTGTTTGTTATGCATTTAGGCCAAGGTTGATGAGGAATTGGCAGAGGTGCAGCAGGAGATCATGGAGAGGAAAAAGATGGTTGAAAAGCTTGAAGAGTCAGGAGAAATCAGTGAGGTAAGTCAAGCTGCTGATGGATGGATGGATGGATCCTACATGACTAGTAACCTATACTGTATATCAGAGGGTTCATTATTCATTTAAAATCTGAAACTTATGTTATTATGTGTAGCAAAGACAAATATAAAATATCAAAAAGATTAATTCAACTAATTAACACAATTCTAACAAATTCAAACATTCTACATAAATAAGCACATAAATGTATCTTCATCCAAATTTGCAGTGGTGGAAGTAGCAACAGCACACTTTCAAGTAAAGATCCTGTTTTGCTCTCAGGGCCTGATGCTGCTCTCATCAGCGTTGTTCCCAGAAGTTACAGGCAGATGTGTTCAGATCAAAAACTGAATTTATATGAAGCCTCAATCAATCACAGGTAATTAAGATATGGCTCAAGGATTCAACATTGCCCGGTTTAAATAGAAAAAGAAAATCAACGAAATAATATTCAAAATAAAAATAATTAGATTACAGCAAAGACAGTCCTATTAAAAATAAATATAATATTCAGCCTGTGCTAGACACATTTTAGGAACAATGTTTTCATTAAATTATCAACTCAATATGCTATACCATTAACTCATTTCAGTGCCCAGAGCTGCAGCGTGCTTAATATCACGACGACCAATACTAAAGGAAAAAAAATACACTAAGATATACTGAACACCATGTTTGACAGATGACTGGGAACTATGATAGAAATAAAAACCACATTGATTATTTGAATGTTTTTTTTTTTAAATAGACCAACTAAGGTGATTGGTGGCATGCGATATTACGATAAAATTTGCCTACTGCAAAACAAAATGTTCAGTGTTCCTCATACTGTTATCTGCACCATGCTGCACTTTGCCAGCCACAGACATGTAGGAGAGAGAGAGAGCGCTACTTCCGTTGTCCCCTCAATCTTCCCCAGGGTCCTAAAGGCAACCCTGTCAACATAAGAGCTGGACATTTCATTCAGTTTGTGGAGAGCAAAACAGAGCTGAAAGGACAGTGAACACTGGATTTACATTAAACTTTCGCATGTACACAGAAAAACGTCGGGACAGACATGGAAGACGTCGTGAGGATCTTCAATCACTTCCAACAACTGGTGAAGATAAACAAGTCAGGACTTGTGACTGCGCTCAACTTGCTGCACAAAAAAGCTGAACATCGCAGGGAGACTATGACAGAGAAGCTAAAAGAGGAAATGAGTGACCTGGAGGAAAGACAAAATGAGCTGGAGCAGCTCTCTCAAATGGATGACCTCCGTCTTCTACAGGTCCTCTGCTGCATTTCTCTACCTCTTCTTCTAAAGAGTTGTTTATAAGACAATTGCCATTCAAATTTGCCAACAGCGATTTTTTTTTTTGTAGAACCAAATATTTACAATTCACATAATCATGTCTTGCTGCATGCACACATCACAGCAGCTGAAGTATTTGTCCTGCATTCTCACTACAGAGTTTACACTCTCTGAGTGACCCACCCAAAACAGAAGACTGGTCGGAGATCAGTGTCTACAGTGATTCAGCAGTGGGGACTGTGCGAAGCGCTGTCACTAAGTTGCTAAGAGAACTTTGCAATCAGTCGACTAGTGAAGGGAAAGGACTGATTGCAAAAGGTAAGTCATTTGACCATGTGCTGTTCCCAGTCAAGTGTTGATTTATTCTTGGTTTATTTACTGTTATTGATTTTTCATTAATGTCCTTACAGAGATAAGTAGAATTCAGCGATATGCAGGTAAATCTTATCTTTCATTACTTTTGAATACATGAATCCTCCTCTTGACTGTGTTCACAAATTATTCACCTTGTGCTCCCTGCCAGTGGATGTAACTTTGGACTCCAACACCGCAAACCGTGTCCTGGTTGTGTCCAAAGATGGGAAACAAGTGAAATATGGAGGAGTTCCTCAGAACCTGCCAGAAATCCCAGAGAGGTTTGAGCCTCTCCTCGGTGTTCTGGGAAAAGAAGGCTATTCCTCTGGTGCCTTCTTCTTTGAGGTCAGTGGATTTTCACTTTCATATTTTCTTATGCTTTTAGTTATTTTGTGTTAACGTTCAACATGTTTGCTTCAAGCATGGCCACTAAGGAACAGTATTTAAGCAATGACAATATTTAAGCTTGATTCACACCATTTAACTAATTTTCCCAAAGAAATAATGTTTTTTTTCCAGTCACTTGGAATATTGACTGGCAAACCTGAGTTAAATGATTCATGAAGTTAGTGCTGATGTGCAATCATTGTGGTAATTGCGCTCAGTGTCTCTCTCAACTCAGAGACTGCAGGTGAAACAAATACAAAACTACTACTGCTGCTGTGATAGCTACCGCTACTCAAGTGAAAAAAGAATAATAGTATTGAATAGAATAGAAAACCTGTCATTGTACAAAATATAAAATGTAAATAAACACAAACAAAAGGACACAAAAGAATTGCATGTAAAAGAGTATTGCACTTACAAATATAATAAATACTTAAAATAAACAGAAAAGTGCTTTGCTGAGTAGCTATTCTGAATAGTGAATATTAAAATAAGGTGATGATTAACATAGGTCAGCAGATCAGAGTTCTGATGGCCCAGGGGATGGGGGATGAAACTTTTCTTAGGTCTGTTTGTCCAACTTTTGATGCGCCTCTACTACCTACCAGAGGACAAGAGGCATTTCTGAGGAAATACCCTCAGTGACACAGGTGACATTGTTGATTATTAAGACTCAGTAATAGAAAGACAGAAAACAGGGCTCTTTTTTTTTTTTTTTTAATTTTTATTCTGCCTGATTTTGGTTTGCACCCAAGTGCAGTGAACAAATTTTGTACAGGAATACATTATTGTTCATTACAAAGCATTTTTTGCATTCCAAGGTGCAAGTGGAAGGCAAGTCTGCGTGGGACATTGGGGTTGCCTTGGAAACAGTTGACAGGAAACACCAAACCGATGTGCGTCTGAGCAATGGCTTCGTTGTCCTGATGCTGAGGAACGAGACGAAAATAATAGCTTGTGACCGCCCCCCGGTGGAGATTAATCTCCCGAAGACACCAGAGAAGGTCGGAGTGTTTGTAGACCATGAGGAGGGAGAGGTCTGTTTTTATGATATTGGGAGTAAGGCCCATATCTACTCCTTTACCTGTTGCAGGTTTCCCAAGAAGAAGTTACACCCTTACTTAAACCCCTGCACCGAACGTGAGGGCAATAACTCAGCTCCAATGGTTATCACTCCTGTTCGTTAACAGGCTGTTTCCCTCTGGGGAATTAATTTGCCTCAGATCAAGATCTTGTTAATGTAAATTATGCAGTAGTTTGTGTTGTTGAAAGAATCACTGGGTTATAAATAGAATTAAATGATTGGTCAGATTGTGTGGTATATCCAGGAATAGTATTCTGCAGTTCTGTAGAGCAACAGTGGGGAGCATCCTTTTATATGCAATATGTCAGCTGTGGACATGAGACAGTTGGACAAAGTGGTGCATCCAGAATTATTAGATGTATCAGTCTCCTGTTTGAAACCGAAACATGTCTCAGTACTGTTTGTATCCTACTTCTTTATTTCACAAATGCACTAGGATTATTTTTAAGAGTGACCTGTGTGTTTGTGCGCTCTGGGTTTTACTGAATATCAAAAATGTAGCCACTGGAGTTTCTACTGAAAATACAGACAAAGGTTGTTGGAGGTCAGAAGTCCAGGTCTGGGCCAGAGTCTAAGTCTGAACTTCTTCACCAACACTTTACTTACATTTACTGGAGTCCCAATGAGCACAAACAATTCACTGGAGATGGGCAGAGTTCAATGCAATAGAGTTTGTTCTTTCACAAGAGATAAACCTGAACTCTTCACCAGTGGTAGAATTGAAAACAGACAGCTAAAACATCATCCAATGCCAAGTTTTCATCGCAGGAACTTTCCCGAGGAACCAGGAACCTTTTGAGGAACTATGCGTGTTTCGACCGCAGGCACCAGGGTGTAAGAATAGTTCAAGGGTAATTGATCAACTGCCAGAAAGGTACCTGGTGTTGAGTCCACTATTATTTCGCAGCAAAACCGGACTCGCGTGTTCGTTTGATGAAGTATGCAGGACACAGATTTAAAGTTCAACACGTCTAATTTATTAAAAGTATAGCCAAGCATAGAATTTGTTTCAGTCACTCACTCTTATACACATTCTCACATTCTTTGTATAACAATATCACTCCCCCTTTTCTCGCACAGCCCGACCGAATCCAGCATCTTAACTGCACATCCTGCTATCTAAGCATGTTATCATCGTACTTTCTCGTCCTCTCTGTCCTTGTACGTCATTCTGCAATCTCAAACGGCAGACAATGTTACAATGTTCACATAGTTCATATAGTTTAAGGCTGATTCAACCTTTTAATCATATAATGCATACAGTAGCAGAAATAACATATGCCTTCACTGGTCAGAGGGTAGTACTTTCCAAAGGTTCAGGAACTTTGGGGGGGTGGCGTCTGCAGTGCCCAACATTTCTGACTGGTCAAGTATTCACTGCATTTTATTTCACCCATGTTTAAAAGTCTGCAGCGAGCGAGCTCAACATTTTCCACACCAGGAAACAGGTCCAGGAGAAGGTATAAAACTGAAACAGGACTACAAATAAATAAAGCACTACAACAACCGGAGTGGCTAGGGTTTCCACCCGTCACATATAACACAGGACCGTCCTGTATTTGAAAATAAAGTGCTGCGTCTTGTATTGAATGAATACGGGACGCAGAAATCCTCCTACTATACCCTTGCCTGGTACTTTCCCTGCACCTGCCTTTTGGACACCATTATCTCCAGGGGCTTTCCAACCATATTTTTTAATAACTTTATGCCTGTCAGATTACATCTTTCTTTTGCATTCTTTCTTCAGAAAAGGCTGGCTCACATGTAGGCCTAGTTTCTTAGTTGTGAATATTGCTGATACATTGAGTCTATAGGTTTAACATTTAGTGAATTTATAATGCACATATCCATAATACTGAGTTACATATTTAACAATACTGAGTTATATATCTAATGAAAGTTTTACTACAACAAGGTATGAATAGGTGCGACTATACACACACACACACACACACACACACACACACACACAAAATGTGTGAATAAAGTTCAGACAGTCTCACAATCTGCCAATTGGTCTTCTCATCTTACATGTAGTGAAGGCTTGTTTTCACATCTTTGTATTCCATTGAAAGATAAAGGGGCCAAATGCTCCCTCACTTCAGGGACTCTACTAAAGAATAAGGTGGGTTGACTAAATTTCCACAAAGACTTCCAGGAGCTTTCAAGTTACTGTTTGACCTCTCAATGAAAGTGCCTAACGTAACATAGGCAAGACACATCCAAGGTCATTTTCATCTGATAATGAAATTAACCACAGGACACAGAGTTTCTATAAAGAACTTTTTGAGCCGACATAGATGTAAATTTCCAGGAGGACAGTGTAGAGGATTTTATATTAATCTGTTTTTAATAAAACAATGTGTGCATTGTTGATGTAACCATAATATGCTTATAACTAGGTGACATTTTATAAAACTTGCTGTGCAACGTTACAGAAGAACAGACTGAACTTATGATATTGTTTGAAGGCCACCCTAGAAAAATAACAACAGAAGTAAGACAAAAAACGAGGAATAGAGTAGGGTATCGTCTCTATTTGTGTGAATCTCTCACAGATCCACCGGCACGAGAGCTGCCCCGTGTAGGGGGGTGAGATAACACGTGGAGGAGCAACACAACGAAGACAGCGGCATGGACAGATAAGAAGAGACTCAACCCACATTGTATTATTTTTTTCTGTGTAACAATATGAAAGACTGGGTCAGGAAAGAGGTAGAGTGTCAGACTTCGTGAACTGGCACAACTGCATGTTGTTGTCAGGGAGAGATAGTTTGGCCCAGAGCTCTGTAACAATCTCCTTTTTCTAATGCTATATTGCTGTTAGCTTTAATAAATGCTGGGATTTGAACTTTGAATGAGTGTCCTGTTTCCTTCATCAAACCAACACGCGAGTTCAGGTGACGAACTCAACAACAGTAAGAATATAAAAAGATAAAAACTGCCCAAGGAACCAAAAGAGGAATTTCTTTAAACAAACAGGGAATTGTCAGAATTAAGAACAAAATGGTTAAGCAGTCTTCCTCTCTCTGTCTCTTTCACTTCACATTGACACAAAATATATATTCAATGACTGCACCATTAAAATATGGTTGGAACCTAAACACCTTGTATAGGAAAATCACAGTAAAAGCAAACAAATAAACAGTCAAATTGTTCAACTTCTTGTCTCTGTTGGGAAGTATAGTCTCAAATACAAGTTAACACTGTTGCTAAACACAAAACCATGAATTAAAGCACATAAAAACACTCTTTCTTTTAATTATTCTGTTACTCTTTTAATTATTCATTAACTCGTTTAACATTTATTTTACTCTTTTACTGATTCTAAGGTACATTTAACTACATAATGAACCATGAAACATTCAAACCATAAATAAACACATTCAATATTTTTGGTTCCACACAAAACAAACAGCCCGCAGTGAAATAAAATTAAACCTCACGATTCAGGCCCGTTCGTGGCTGGTGTGCGTTGGGCTACGTTAAAGATGGCAGCCGCTGACTGTGGCCGCGCTTCATAACAGGGTTACTCACAGTTCAGACTACCTCTGTCCATAGGAAACCCATCGGGCTGCTCCCCTCATCAGTCCTCGACCGTGTATGAAGAAGGCATCTTCTCCTTCGTAGCCAGAGGTGCAGCTGGGTTTTACCTGGTCACCCAGTGCTCTATCTGGTCTCCTCTCGCTTGTCGTCGGGCTGATATCCACCGAGGTGCTAGCAAGCGGATAGCAGTCAAGCTGAATAAGACCGTGCGCGTGCTCGTAACTCAGACGAAACATACACCTATTTCAACACGCTGAAAACGCGGCAGTTAATCAAATTGTCATGTCATGTCAATGTTTATCTCACTAAGATTCGTTATGTTCATACTACACTCTGTTAAGCACATTGACAACAATAACACCTCGTTTACACATTTGACAATTAGCCTTTTTTCTCAGCTGTTGCCGGACAGAAACGAGGTAGCTAAGTCTGATCAACTGCTCTTACAAACCATTGCGTCCCACCACTTGTTTTTCTCCCGCCCCCTGGCCAATCAGCAACCAAGGAACTTGACGTTGCTTTATAATTAGCCAATAGAAAGGTTGGAACCAACCTAGCTATATAGTATGTGAGAATAAAATAAACAGGTTAGGTTTTCTCACTCTCTTCACCATGTGAAGACAACTAAACCTTACAAACAAACTTTTTATGTTACATTCAAAGTCGTGGTAATTTACACTACTCCCCATGTAAATGGTTACACACATTTAAACACTCTATAACATATTATAGAATATTACATAACTATACAAATGGAAAATAAAGGACAATATCCTAGGGTTTATGAAAAAAATAACCCAGGGGTTTACTTATAGATAGCCTACGCCCCATATTCGGTCAAGTCTCTAATAAAAGAGGGATGTGAGAGCATTCTACTGGTATATTGGTTGTCAGAATGCAGCATAGACTTTACTATGAACCTGCATCTTCTTTAAATAAAGAAGAATAGAGGGGGCCAAACGACTCAGTGTACGGATCTGGGATCTGAAGGGAGAGTTGCTTACGTAAAAACAGTACTAAATGGGACAAAAATAGCATATGCACCAAATAAAGTTGATGCTGAATTCCATAACTACTTAATGAATACAATACTTGAATTATTGGAATTTGCTCCAATAATAGGCAATGACTTTAATGCAGTCTGGCAACTCTCTTTGGACTGAACTGGGATCAACGTCTGGCATCTGGTACATTATGGAAATGGACAATGGATTGTTCTGTTATAGATGCCTGGCAGATTGCACACCCCTCAATGAGAGAGTTTACTTGTCTCTTCATGACTTCAGTCTTTTTCTTGTACTCACAGCTGTGCGGTGAGACAAAAATACACAGCTGTAAGACAAGATTTCAGATCTTGAATTACTCCCCATGTCTCTCTCGCGTCACAGAGCTATTTATTCATATTTCCAAACATCCTTCCATTCACAGCTCTGGTTACACAACTCATTCTGTTATATCCCCAGCCAATGTTGGTTACAAGCTTAAACAGAGAGATTCACATTAATCTTGTTAATGCAGTTTTGACACATCTGAGCTGGAATGACATAGAATGTGTCACCACCTCCACCACGCCCTTTCTTATGATGTGTCTGCCAAACTCATACAATGCACCTGCTTTACTGTGCAACATGTGACATTTCTCCTGTCATTTTCAATCAGCACATACCTCAGATATTCATTTTTGTGTGTCTATAATTCCTTTCTATAATTTGCAGACTAAAAGCTCTGTGGTTTTACTGTATATCAGAAACCTTCTGCAGCTTCCTGTAATGGAAGGAAGGAAACACAACAAAAGCAATAATCCCTGACGGCTGATGTCTGAAATTATAACTCAAATTATTATTCCACTGAAACAGGCATATTAACCCTGACATTGTCAGCTCCTCTGTATTTTTCAGTTCATTTGTGTTTGACGATGTGTCTGCTCAGTCTGACTCTGTTTCACCAAAAAGGTGCAAAAGCAAACTTGTTGTTTTCTTTGCTATTCATAAAGATTATGCTTTGACCTTGCCAAACGTGACTTCGACTCTGTAGTCTTCAATTTTAATATTGTATCTTTAAAAACGGAACGATGGAGTGTGGAGGGTTTACCTTTAAATATCAAGTATTTTTGTACCTTTTGAGAAGTTTTGTAGGGCATTACAGTTTTTTTGCGAATGCTTACACACTAAAACTAACCCAAGCATCAAAACCTTAACGTTTGAAGCCATGCCTTAAACAAAGGAACCAAAGGTACAAACACATTTTTCTACTTTAAACTTTGTTTTCAATTCTACAACACACACTTGCAAAAACTACACAACACTACTTTTTCAAACTGCAAAACAAACCTGAATTTTGCACCACCTGAGCCTTAATGCTACAGATAGACCTCAGGTGAGCTTCTGTGAGAACTTTGCAAACATGGAAGCAGTGAAAGTGAGAGAAAGAGGAAGAGAGTGAGGAGGTGGAGGAAGAGGGTCAGAACAAAGAAGACCTGGTGATAGACAGACACATATTTCAGATGGCATCAGGGCCCCTTTGGTGGACTGTCAAACACCACGGCCTGACGCTGAGGGAGGCTGAGCAGAGAGTCCAGAGGAACTTCAGTCACTACACAGTAACATCCATAATATGGACATTGAGACTGGAGAGCAGGTTTGCACTTTCCAGACTTAACCTCTCAGTACATCAACTCTCTGCCACATCTTGAGTCAACACCACCTTACAAACAAGCAGCTCTACAGGTTCCATATGAGAGGAACAGTGTTAGAGTCAAAGACCATCTCTATGAATATGTGGAAGTATCATTGAACTGTAGAGTAATAGAGTAATGGCAGCGGATTATGTTGTGTTGTCAATGTATACATGCAGACAAAATGTGTGTGTGTGTGTGTGTGGGGTGGGGTGGGGGGGTTATTGAGTAAAGGATGTCCAGTAAAACCCAGAGCACACTCAGGACACGGTATGGACGGTGTCAGTCACTGAGTAAGAAGGCGTGGCTGAATAGTTCAGCCTGGATGACGATGTTGCAGAGTCAGTATTGGCTGCTGCGCCTCTCCACTGATCTGCTCATATTTGTTTTGTCAATAATCCTATTGCGCCTATAAAGCAAAGATCTCAGTAGGATGCAAACAGTATCAACACATGTTTCTGTAGACGCAGGTACTGATCAGTGATTTTCTCTCAGAGAGTCAGATCATCTATCTGAGAACTTTGGAGCAAGGTGAGTGATGGGATGATTTATTATTTGTGATATTTTGGTTGCAGCAAAACTGCTACACATCAGCATCCAAATAATGCTGCATCACTACTAATAGATTTGGTTTGATTTTAGTTTGTTCTTATTTAGTTTGAAGAACACTGAAACAAATGCATGTGACCTCAGCTTCTGTTTCTGTTCCTGATTTTTTTATCTGTATCTTTTGTGACTGGTACAGTATAGAAACAACAGTTAGCTCTGACCAAGAAATTTGACGGACGAGAGTCATTACATGAGTGCTGATATAGAGTATAACAGTACTGGGACTTTTAACTACATGTATCACGTCGCTTTACAGGTGTTCTATTAACCCTTAATTAGCATTGCATTATCGGCCGTTATCGCTCTTAGATTGTAACAAACTTTGCAAAGATGAATATATTTCCAGAATTTACATTTGAAATAAATGATGTGTGGTCGTCAGAAGAGGATGAGGGGAAGAATCCTGGATACTTCAGTACACACTTGAGGTAAAGTGTAGACAAAGTAGTAAGCTAATGTGCACTGTGCAGGTGTGTTGGTTAGCAACAGTCCAGTACCAGTCCAGTTGCGGATCTATATGTGTTGGTGTAACCAAAGAAATGATAAAATGAACAAACAAATCATAATCTGTTGTTACTTATTTAACTAATAAGGCGCTCGTACAAGTGTTGTATAAAAGCAGGCCTGCGGCCTCGTACCTGGGACCGAATCACACAAACATCACTCCCTCTCATGTGATATTGCTTAAGTATTGGCAAAATTTTACCCATAACCCTTAAAGTGTTCTTAAATGGTTTTAATAGTCAGTGTACTTTTATTATTTCTGATTCATTAGCACAAGCTGACACACTGAATAGCTCCAGCTGTCATGGCAGCATACAGAGGACTCCTGCTGCCTCTTGGATTTCTTGGAGCCATGTTTCTCATTATGTTGTCCCTTGACCTGTGGGACATGTCACAAGAAAAGAGAGGTACAATGTGTTTGTTTCTCTGTGTGTGTATTTGCAAATGCTACACAGTGTTTCCCAACAGAGTTAGTACATTTGGGGAAAGTGAGGATATTCTGGTATTTAGGTATTTAGTTTTGATTGTAAATGTTAAGTTAAGGGGCTGGAGAATGCATTATGTCAATGACTGCCCTCATAAAGATGGAAGTACAAACGTGTGTTCGTGTGTGTGTGTGTGTGTGTGTGTGTGTGTGTGTGTGTGTGTGTAAATGCCTCACTGTTCCTGCTGCATATCCTGCTCCTGCTTAATAATGGATTTCATTCATTTGATTTGTGGATTGGTAGATTATGGATCTGTGACCTCACCTCTGATTACTTTTGGATTATCCTTACCTGAGTGGGGCTTTGAAATAGACAAATATTTGGCCTTTGGCTTTTACCCTGTCAATTTAATAGAAAAGCTATCCTAAGGCAGGATTAATGTAGGTAGTTACAACATAATATATTGTTCTTCTTCTTGCCACAGCAGAGAGGATGCAACAGCTGCAGGAACTGAGGAAGCAGTTGACTAAAGAAATCTGTGATGGTGACAAAGAGGCATTTTCTGAGGGGAAGCACAGTTTAGAAGACCTGAGTGACAAAGAGCTGAAGCACCTCATTGTGGATGACACTCACGGCCTCATCTACTGTTACATTCCCAAGGTGATGTAGACATGAACGCACAAAACACACTAAACGACTTTTTAATAACATGCTTGGTTTAGTCCTTTTCAAACTAAACTCTTTAACTGAGCATTTCAGGCCTAAACAGTGCTGACTTTACTGAATTAGCATTTCAACCAATCATATACCAGTTAGTAAGACACAGCTCCACCATCAGGTTAAACATTAACATACTAATGATTCCCATCAGCCCCATCTCTGTACTGTGTTTCGTAGTAACAAACTGACTAAGATAGTGAGTATGGTTTTTCATCATGTTAGCATTGATGGTATGCTGTGCCTGAGTACAGCCTCACAGAGCCGCTGCCATGGCTGTAGACTCTTGGTCTTGTTCGTATCTACAGGTGGCATGTACCAACTGGAAGAGGGTTATGTTTGTCCTGAACTGGAGCGAGCCATATCATGACCCCATGTCCATATCTGCTGACTTGGTCCACGTCCCCAAAAAACTCACTCTTCTAAACAGCTTCCCAAGACCAGAGATGAAGGTCAGTCCACACAATGACCTCAGAAGTGTCCTTAAAGTAACAACCACACCCAGTGGCTGATTTAATAACAATAGTCAGTGTGACAGATGATTAATGTACAGTATACTTGTGTGTTGACAACAGGCGAAGCTGAAGCACTACACCAAGTTCATGTTTGTCCGGGACCCTTTTGTCCGTCTCATCTCCGCCTACCGAGACAAATTCCTGCGGTCCAATAAGTACTACTATAAAAACTTTGCCCGGGACATTCTGCGTCTCTATGGCAACCGGCCTGATCCACCACAGACAGTGGACGAGGCGTTTGTATCAGGCGTGCACCCTTCATTTTACAACTTTATTGAGTACCTGCTGGACCCACTGACAGAGAAGAGACAGCCCTTTGAACCACACTGGAGGCAGATGCACCGCCTGTGCCACCCCTGCCACATACAGTAAGGCCTTTTCTGCCAGCAGGGCAGAAGTTCTAAAGGTCATGTCCTGTTTGAAAATATGCCGTTACAGTAGAGAGGAAAATGTGAGAAAAAAACTTGAAAAAAACAGGAATTTGTTCTCTGAATCGACTGAACCGAAAGCTTATTTAACTTAGTTTTTATTTATAATGCTGTCATTCACTCATAGCATTTTAAAAGTGTACAAAAGAATTGTCAAAACTGATCCAGAGACTGAGACATCCTTTAGTTCCAAGCTCCAAATCCCTGGATCCTACACTTCCCGCTGTGCAATGCAATCACATCTCTTTGTTACCTATTATTAGACCCACACTCCAGGAAGCTCCCTCCACACAATGAAAGACATTGACTGTAAAACTGAGTTACAGTCCTTCTCATGATGAGTAGATGGATCTTGATGTGTAAAATGGTTGGAATAGCCCTTTAACGCCCACTTATTACTAATGAATTCACTGTTAATAAATAACACAATTGCTTGTTTTTCTTCTCAGGTATGATTTTATTGGCCACCAGGAGACTCTTCAGGAGGATGCTGAACATCTGCTGAGGATCTTAAAGCTGCAGGACGACATCAAGTTCCCCCCGTCCTATGAAAACATGACTTCCCCTGGTTCTGTGATGGACTGGTTCAGAGCAGTGCCCCTGGAGGACAGGAGGAAGCTGTACAAGCTGTATGAGGGGGACTTCAGGCTGTTTGGCTACAGAAAGCCAAATGAATTGCTTGATGGTTGAGATGAATTCACGATTTGGACAAGTTCACTCCTCCCTATGTAACAATAGAAAACAACGCAATTTACCTCTGAAACAAGAGCATCACTGGGATATGATGAGGACTAAACAAGGGAAGGAGAATTACAAATATTGAACTGGCCTTCTCCACTGTGGTTACATAATGACTCTGTTCATGCATTTGTCTACTTCTTTTGTATGTCTACACTACACCACTGAAATCTAGACCATCCATCCATCCGTCTGTTTACCCCCACTGTTTGGGTGTAGCTGTTGTTTGTGAACATAAAAGCATCAAATAAATGAGAAACAGTCAGAATGTTTGATTTAATGCTGAACAGCGAGTGACTTTCCTCACACAGTACGGGAACAGTGATACCAGGTTAACAGCAACTTTTTTTAGGCTTTATTACAAAACAACATGACAAAAACAATACATTTTTATGTTGAAACCCACTTTCACAAAACAAGGTGATGGTGGTTTGTGTCTGGTTAAGGTCCATCCTGCAAATGAATTTCACATCCTTTTGAAAATCATTCGCTTTCTGTCTCGGTGACGGTGAATGTGAACAGTGACACATCTGGGCAGCTGTCAGTTTTCCACACTGGAACTAATCCGATAGGTGACCTCGAACACTATCGTCCTCTTGACCTCTGTGGCAGCGCAGGCAGGAACAGCCCCGCCATGGTCACTGTGGGCCATCTGAATTTACGGTTCTTTAGTCTGACAGTGACATCTCTCTGTTTGAAGCCCGGGACTGGGCAGTCTATGGCTCAGCAGTCCTTTGGTGCCTTTGGACCCATCAAGGTCGGGGATTTGAGTGGTGTGTCAGAGAGAGAAATATAAATACAGAGAGAGAGAGGTGCTGAAAGATTCAAAGTGCACTTTTCTTTTGCAGTGCCATTACGAGACGAGAATGAGAGAGCAAACAACAGAAGTCAAGGGGAAAGACAATATGGCTTTTGTCCACACGTGCGGACATTTCATCTTTGATTCTTTGTAACATTTCAATTGCGCAATATCATGCTCACTTTCATGTCAGCAGTCAGCTTCAGACCGCTTATATTTACAGTTTTATTTACATCTGATACATTTATTCAGCTGTGGCTCTCATCCTGAGTGACTCACAATAAGTAATTTATCCCAACCCTGTCAATATGTTTTCTGTCTTGCAGTTCTCTTCATACGTAGCACGTCTCTCTCACGTACTTACACATAAACTTCTCATATATTTCTCTTACACCTCTGTAGTCTCTCTTCATTCCACAGCTCCCGTTCAAAGGCATTTGGCAGTAGCCATTTTGCATCTCTCCCAGCAGTGTTCAGTTTCTGTGGAGGACGCATAATGGTGTAATCCTTGTATATTTATATCACCTTGTCATATTGAGCTTTCTTCGCACTGAGCCAGTGGTGCTGGAGATTTAAACATGGGAAAGCTGGCAAGCTCCTCCTCTAGTCCTTTTATTCCTTCTGCTAACCCGTCCCCCAGCCCTTCATCCACCTCATTCCCCTCCCCAGACTCCCTCTCTCCCCCCTCGGGCCTCACCCTCTCCCTCTCCCCTGTCCTTCCATCCAGCATGTCTGCAGCTAAAATCTCAGCAAACTTCAGCCCGCTGCTACTTGTGTTGCAGTTGGCATACAAGGTATTCCCGTGGCCATTGCTTGGGTTGCTGTGGATCAGGGTGCCGCTGTAGCTGTTACCATGGTGACCACCGTTACCCTGGTTGCTGAGGAGGGTAGTTGTTGTGGTTGAGGTAGCCGTCCCATTTCGTTTTTCAGTCAGCCTGAATCCCTCAGACAGCAAGCTGGCGCTGCTTGGGGACTGTGGAGTGGCGGAGGAGCCCAGTAAGTCCCGCCCCTTCTCTGATGACAGCGAATTATCTGGCAGGTGGTGGCCCTGGCGGCTGATGCTGCGGCGCCGGGTTATGAAGTACAGGAGAAATATGCCGAACACTATCCCCCCAACGAAGAAAAGGATGTAGATGGCCAAGACGTGACGACCTGCGGCCGTCGCCATTGTTCCTCCAGCACTGGGGCTTTCTACCGTCAGATGATAGATTGCTCTGCGGCAGGGGGTGGGGTCTCTGGTACCTGGTCCCACCTCCTGGAATACAGAGACATGACAGAGAAGAAGAGAGGGTCATTTGAGCGGTTTGAGTTCACCTAGTAGGGAAAAAACTCTAATCGCAGTTCTGCCCGTGTACCTGGCATGTGCAGGTGTATTTTCCCAGGCTCTCCTCGGTGACAGTCACCTCCAGGTCAGAGTGGTGCTGCCTGGTGTGTCTGTGGGGAGGATGGTCCCAGCTGCAGGGCCTGGGAGACAGCTGGACACATGGCAACAGGAGGCGCAGACCCATGGAAACTTGCAGCTCCCTGGGGGGTGGGGAGCAACGCTCTGGAGGAGAGAGTGAGCAGGGAGACAGCAGAGAGACAGAGAAACACACTTGGACGTTACATATCAGGTATGTGTTTGGCATCATATGACACAGGTTTGAAATCAGTCACAATACCATGTGATCAGCAAATTAAAGGATAACAGTGGGGTACACTTACCATCCTTTCTAACACATTTCCTCAAGGCATCATCCACCATATCACCTGGACCAGGCCTGGACACACACACACACACACACACACACACACACAAAATGTAGTCAGACTTATGACTTGAAGGTTTTGGAAGAAAAGAGCGCTTCCGTTCGTGCCTGCTATTTGAAATATTTCCTCAAATAATCCATTAGTCTATTGATATTGTATATTGTACCCATTATTGAATATGGTGTGTTGCCTTTACTACATTATGTAACTGTTTCCACTATAAGATAGTGTGTGTAGGTCTTTTTTAAAGGTTTGAAACAAAATACACAAAAGGATTAAGAAATATGGGTCAGTTTTTACACTACACTAAGCCTCTCTAACCTAATACAGCTGCTGTCTGCCTTTGATTTTCATTGCTGGAAGTCTTCCAGCTCTCTGTGATATTCCTGTGGTACTCACTTTGCTGTTGTTTTCGTGCAGGCCTCTGAGATCCACTCACAGCCCAGGCCTCTGGCTCTGGCACACACCTCGCAGTTGGGATACAGAGCGCAGCCTTCAGCCTGGACACGAGCCAGAGACAGAGGGCTGCCCACCAGAGCCTGGCCCTGCAGACATAAGGAGCCATTGCAGAATCACTGAGCAATAAAATGGCACTGCAGATGAATATATATATATATATATATATATATGTATGACTGTGTGTGTGAAGTATGTGTGTGGATGCATGTGCTCTACCTTGTGTAGTAATATATTGTTAACGGGCTCTTGAGGGGTGAACAGATGAATCTCCTTCAGTAAGGTGGCATTCTGGCCCATTACCTCCACCTGGTGGAGCTCCCCACGGTCTGCAACACACACAAACACATGGTGAACAAAACACCTCATCTTATATCAAAAACATAATTCATTTTATTTCATATTCTAAATTTATTTACACTATGTAAACAATTTGAGAAAGGTTGTACCATTTTGACTGACTTCCAAAGTCCAGAAAGACATTACCAGAGACATGTCTTTAACAACATTCACCTGCAGTAACTTTAGCTTTAACTGTCAGTTTCAGTTTATCTCCTCCCTATGTGCTGTCCTCCGTATCCATCTGCCCCCTCTTCTTTTTCATCTCTCCTCACCTGTTCCGAGGTGCAGCACTGCTCCTCTTGGCTCCTCTCCGCTGCCTGTCTGGGTCACAGCCAGCTTGGTGTATCTGATTCCCTTGCGCATCAGCAGGGGCGCTGCAGTAACACTGTTCTCCATCAGAGGGTGGTCCCTCACAAACGTCAGCACCTTGTCCGGGAGTTTCAGGGACGACTCGAACCCTTCAGCCTTTAACGCATTGTTCAAACACTACAAAAGCATGGAGGGAAGGAGAGAGAAGTTACATCAGGGTATTTATAGCAGTGTGGTAGAATGTAACAAAAGGCATTGTGTAAAGTGTTTAGTACCTGGCCAGGCCTTGGTGTGGGGACAGGTTCAGGGTTGATCCAGTTCTCACAGGTTTTCTTCAGCTCTTTAAAGGGACCGTCCATCACTTTGTTGATGTCAGTCAGACTGAAAACACACACTGCTGATAACTCCTCATGTTCCCTATGAAAAAGAAAAAGGATGATAAACATTTCATCATTTCTGGAGATGTTCAATATTAAAGGACTCGTTTGACATAAGAATATCAATACCCCTCCTATAAGCTACCGCAAACAGCCAGTTAATTTAGCTTAGCTCAAAGACTGGGGACAGGAGGAAACAGCTCGCCTCGCTCCATCCTGTTATCACCAGGAGGTTGCCAGAGAACTAAGACTCTTGGCCAAGAAATAGTCTGACACATGACCCCCTGTAAAATCACAACCTGTCACTTTTTACACCCCCATTTTTGCACACAAGCCCAAAAATAATGTACCCAAAATAAAAAGGTTACTGTTCTTCAACATTTTTGATTGCAGTCACAACCCTGGTCTCATTTTACAGGTAACTCGAAGCGCACAAACACGGTAGAAATGTAAAATGTTAAAACACAAGACAGAGGCTGTGGTTTGCACTTCGCCCCTGCTTGTTGCTCAGCTTACCACTGGGAGGTGAAGAGTCCGTAGAAGTGCGTGCTGCTGGGGTCTCCCTGCGTGTGTTGCATGGTGAACACATCAGTCAGGATGTTGTAGCGCTCACCGCTGGGTTTGTCCTCGCACACCAGCTGGGCCTTGAGGAAGGTGGTCCAGCGTCGCTGCAGAGTCTTCATCCCTCCCACGTCGGACTGAGCAGACAGGGGGAGAAAGATAAGCCCGGTGGGGGTTCAATCAAGGCGAATAATGAATCAATCAATCATTTGTCAGTCAGTCAGTCAGGACGCTGGGTTACCTTGCAGACTCGTGCCACCCTGGGGACCTTGACTTTGGTGTAGAGGTCGTACTCTTTGGCCACCTCAGTGAAGAAGAAGTAGATTTTGTCATCATCTCCTGTCGGGTTGCTGTCAGCAGACTGCTCTATGAAGGCTGAGCTCACAAACTCTGGATCTAAAAACACACACACACACGACTTTACTCTTATCCCTTTTGGAAAATGGGATGAAGGAAATGCCAAGTGAAAGTGTGTTTGTGTTGGAGCGTCAGCATGTGTGGATATTGTGTGGTTTGCGAGTGTGTGTGTGACTGTGTGTATGTGTGCCTCACCACTGAGCCAGTTGATGGATCGTTCCGTTCGGATGCGCTCCTGCTCAGGGCCTGTTGCCCGGGAGATGTCGAACAGCGTTCCCAGGAAGTTACTGGTGGCTGCTGTGTATAGGGTACCGCCTAGACACACACACACACACACACACAAACACACACACACACACACACACACACACACACACACACATACCACAAGAAGAAATAACAGAGAAAGTAGGGGGCATGAAGTAAGTTATATTTAAATAGTGCAGACTGCAATACAATAACAATCTGCACATAACACACTGATCAACCAGGCAATAAACGACCAATCATGGCACAAACCTGCCATAACAGCTGTGTAGTGCTGACTGGGCTCAAAGGGACACTTGCCCTTCCCCGTCTCCATCCTCACTCCTCCATCCTCGGCTTTCTCCAGCGTGAAGGTGGAGAGCTCCTTCAGAACAACAGGAAAAGATGAGGAGAATTTTACAGTTAAAAACAGAATCTACTTGATTATTACAGGTTGTCTTTCAGTTAGCCGTGCAGCTCAAAATGACATTACAAATGACTCTAATTATGATCTCTTATGATAAAAGCCTCAGGGACTTTTATCCTCAAAGTACCAGCTGGAAAATGTCACTGGCAACAAAGCATTTGAAAGCTTTTATTGGTTGACTGGCACCTGACATTTTTCTTATAATTACTGAGGAAAGTGTGTGACTGAAGTCTGAGAAAGACTTAAAAGTTTAAATGTGAATAAATATGCTGCAGTGGGAGGATAACAGCATGTGTGTGAGCGCCAGTGAGTGTGTGTGTTTGTGTGTGTGTGTGTGTGTGTGTGTGTGTGTGTGTGTGTGTGTGTGTGTGTGTGTGTGAGTGTATGTGTGTGTGTGCTCTTCTGCCGGTCCCTTTGATGTAGGCCTGGGGTGTGAATGGCTGTGGGAACCTGTCACAGAGATTTATCTGCGGCTCCTAACGCACATACTGTGGGCTCTGACATGTACGGGGACGTGCATGCAAGTAAACGCATCCCAGTTGGAAATGATAGTGTTCTGCAGCTGTTTGTGTCTGTGTGTGTGTGTGTGTGTGTGTGTTTGCTGTGGTGTGACAGATCGTAAGATCCTAAGGCACAGATCTGCCCCGTTAATATCTCATCCACAAATGAATTCACACACACAAACTGGAGGATGGCCTCTCACACACACACACGCACACACACACACTTACCAGGAAGGCACACTGGGGGTCGAAGGCATAGGTGCCACACACATAGATGCGTCCCTCTTCCAGAAACTCCAGCAGGCGGATGTAGTTGTGGCAGTCGACCTGCAGGGGGACACAAACACCCAGAAATAAGAACAAACTCAGAAATTACAATGAAACATTTACATCTCCATTTAATGCATTTAGAATTACATTATTAATGGTCTTTCTTTATGTGAATGAATAAAGTTATAAAAACTTGATTCATTATTAAATATGCAGTGATTAAAATGTATAACTGTATGCTGTATTTAAACTGATATTCAACCACATAAATATTAAACAACTTGGATGATAATGATGCAGTATATCTTCATATTTATTGTTGTCTATGACTGTGTGTTAAAACTGAAAACCCTCAGTGTTATCTAGTTTTAGAACCAGAACCGTGTTTGTTTTTGGCCTTAAACCAAAGTGGAGAGGATTGAGAGAACGGCTGCAGTATCAAGGATTCTGACTGGAAATTGGAGACCCCCACTGCTGGTAGAGACACTTGAGACCCCCACTGGTATTAGCAGAGACCACCCTTACTAACTCACACACACACGCTGACTCACACACTGACTCACACACACACAGAGGCAAATCTGAAACCTGAGACTACTCATTTTCATGCATAAATCATACTCAAGAAACACACCATCGATGATGTTATTTGTTGGTCCTTCTTCTTTATCTCTTTTATATTCTGTCTGCAGCTGTTATGGAAAAACACTCCCCAGTTACCATGAAACCATGACACAGGCAGTTTTGTGTAAGCTTGTGTGTGTTTGTGTGTGTGTGTGTGTTTGTGTGTGTTTGTGTGTGTGTGTGTGTTTGTGTGTGTGTGTGTGTGTGTGTGTGTGTGTGTGTGTGTGTGTGTGTGTGGAGTCTTTGCGTGCCATCCTGGATGAGCTCCGGGCCTGAGTCACCTCCTCCCCAGGGACCTGATCCTCTCTGATGCCCAGATCATGTCACCCAAATCAGCCCCCCAGCACCACCACACACCCCACCCCTCACACTGGTATAGCTCCACGTGAGACGGAGAGAAAGAGGGAGAGCTCTGGCTGGTAACAATGGGATCAGCTTGGGTTTAACTATTTCATGGGCCCATATTAACCTCATTCATACTAATAAGCTTCATTCACAATCTGGCATGGGGAGGATCAAATGGCTCTATTCTATTCTATTCTATTCTATTTGATTCTATTCAGTTCTGTTCTATTCACCATTATAATTGGGTCTAATTATTCTTTTTTCAAGTTGAAAGCGTCTGTGGCTTCACAGTAGAAATGAAAAGTCTTGCCACCAAAACATCTAAAAGCTTTTATGCTAACTGACAATTACTTACTAAGAGCAATTTTGCAATAATTATAGAGAATTAAAAATGTGTGTATGTGTGTGTAGTCAAGGCAGAACTTTCTTCCCTTCATTTTATGCTTTACTGTCAACCTTCACTCTCTCTATTGTATTGTATTGTATTCTGCATTTTACAGTTTTTCTCAGGTTCATCATGCAAATGATTATGTTCAATTCTCTGCTGTTTCCTACATTATCAATTGCTTATGTCATGTTGATCAAAATGTATTATAATGGGTCTCTGTGAATAGTCTCACCCCCCACAACATTTAGGCATTAGTTCATCGCATAAGTCTTTACATGCAAAATGGTTGAACAAGTTGTCATAATATGTCAAACATATCTCTATACATTTCCATTAGACTTTTTTTTTCTAAATCTGTCCTGAGCCGGAGCACAACACAATGTTACAATGTCTGACAATGGAAGGACAAGGAATTGGACGGGGTCAACAGCCAGAGAGAAGAAGAAGAGGAAGAGGAGTGAGGCTGCGTGTCGGAGGAGTTGGGAGGCAAAACAGAGGAAGAGGCAGAAGAGGCCTTTCTGTATCGCAATGACATGGTCTGTCAACAAATTACAGTACAAACAATAAAAGCGTAAATGTGAATCTTGTCCAGTCTCTTGCAATCAATACACTAAGGTGTAACTTACAATTTACAATAAGTGTCATCAAAACTTTAGCCATAGTTTACATCAGAACATCCCTCCAGAGTAAACTGTTATATTGACAACACGACTAAGCAATTTGACTGTCTTATCCGTACACAATAACACAAGGACTTTTCATCTGATGGCAGTGACATGTTCATTGACACAGATATTTACTTTTGAGAGATGAACTAAGGATTTTGAGCAAGAGACTGGCTTTTGCAGGTAATCCATGGTGTTTTGCTATTTGTACGAATTGTTTTGAGAAATTCACTTACTGTTTTGCAAATTTCGAGGGATGATTCGAGAAATGTACCAAAGCGATTGAGAAAAACTGTAAAGACGACCTCTGACGTTTTTAACCTTGTTAACATCCATATGGTCTTTCTCATATAATACAAGACGTGTCATGAGCAAAATCAGCAGGCGAAGCCCTGACAGCGCCACCTTGAACTGCAGTGAACTAATGACAGCCTCACAAAAACAGATTCAGAGAGCCAGGGTTTCATACGTCACAAACCTAATGAACCAATCCCGTCAACTTGTGGGGGCGGGGCTAAATAAACCCGAAACCTTGTCAGTACAGAGAGCGAGAGTTAGCATTGGCACAACCACTAACACTGTGTCAGCCACTGCCAGTTACAAGCTAACAAACAACATAAACTAATAACAGATGCTGACTACACTAACTGTTCTGATCCGTCTGCTAGTTTCTGATTCTGGCCTCAACAGACTCCTCATCCTCATCTGAGTCTGACCGAGGCCCAAACATACGGCTGACGTCTCTTTCACCTGTCGATGTAGAGCAAGCATCGGTGGTGGGCGGAGAAAAGCCTTTCTTTTCCGTTCAACACAGTAAAACTGTCAGCATCTATTTCAATCCAAACTCACCACCTTCATTTAAAACTTAAAACGTGTTGAAACTGTAGATAGCGCTGATGCTTTAAACAGCCACTAAAAGCCAGTGAGCAGTAAATGAGAGGACGTCTGGTTGTTGCCACATGAACGAGCTTCGGAATATTTAATTTGATTTTTTTTAACGGTTAGGACGTGGTGCATTTTTAGAAGACAGTGTACCAGCCATTTAAGGACATGTTTGTTGAGGGAAAACAGTCTGTACCATGATGACGTTTTGTTCTGGTTTATGATGAACGCAATGATGACATTAAACTCCAGTGAAATATCATTTTATTTATTACAACATCCTCTGATTTCCTGTATTAAGTAAGACTCTGGTGATAGATAGAAAGATAGACAGTGAAACAATGTACAACCCTGCTAACGTGCCCTGATTTGCCCCTCTGAGTCTGTAGCTGTTGCATGATTCACACACACACACACACACACACACACACACACACACACACACACACACACACACACACACACACACGCCCTTTGTCTCCCTCGGTCAGCCTCAAGGTAGGCTTCTGTTGAGTCCATTGTCCTGTCTCTCTAGTCCTCATCCTTTTCTTCTTCTCCCTTTCTCCCTTCTCATCCCTCCTTTCCTTCCACTGTCTGTCGTTCTTCCCCTTCCTGTTTCCTTCCCTCTCTGCCCTCCTTCTTCTTAATCCTTCTGACGTATAATCTTGTAATCAGTGCCTCAACAGAAAAACAACCTCTCTCTTTCCTGCCTTTATCAGTCTTTCACCTCTCTCCCCCTTTACACTGGAAAGCAAGAAAAACCTCCCCAATGCCGATTGTGTAAAATAGGTCAAAACTAATTGCGCTTCCCTTCCGTTAAAACCCTGACCTTCTATTGGCTTTGTTTATCCTCTGATTTGACCTCATTTCTCTGAACTCAGAGGCATTTTTTAGGCATTTCTGAGATTTATCAGGTCTTTAGAATAACTCCAGGCTTTGCATTTTGATGCTGAAGCTCAGCAAGCTTTCAGCCTGATACTCCTCAGCAAGCCGTTACAACCAGTGACTCAGTAAGACATTACTCAACAAATATAGCTCCAGTGTACAGTTAGTTTACTGTTAACAGTTTGGTGGGGGCCCTGTTGTATTCACAGCAAAATGAGTGTACAGCTTCAGTGTACAGTACGCTCTATTTAATCAGTTTCCACAGACAGTTACTGGGCATCTGTGACTTCACATACACCCTCTCTTACTCTTTCTGTCTCAACATACACACAAAGGTAAACACGTACACACACACACACACACAAAGGTACACACGTACACACACACACCCCTGATGAGATCTTGGCGTAAGTCCCAGAACTTCCCATCCGATGCCTAACAGCACGGGGCCGTGACACATACAAACACAAATGCATGCAGAAGCACACAATATGGGCCCATATAACCACACATTTCAGATGTCTGAGGACACTTGAGCCCATAAATTATAGTTTAATAAGATATGAATATTACAACACAAGTGTGGGCTTGGGATTTGAAAGCTTTTTATAGCAACTGAGTCCCTCAAGGCCGTTATCCAATCTATTTAGGTAAGCTATTAACAATTTTAGCAAAAAAAATTTTTTTAAATAATTTAATAGTCAATGATAAAGTAAAGGCCGGTAATAGTTGGATAAGAGTCTGAATTTTCGACTCTGCACTTAATGAAACCAGTGACTTTACAGAAGCAGCTTTAGAAACCCAATCATAAATGTAACAGCGGCTCAGTATGTAGTATAGAGAAACAAGCCTTTACTGCAGGGACTGTACTTAGAATCGTTTTAGTGGCTGCTGTGGTTTCCAGGATATTCCTGGATGTTTCCTTACAGCAACATTACAACAGGATTATTGGAACGGAAGAGACAGCTACTGTAAATACTGAGTCACTGTAAATCTCCCCTCTCCACATACAGGCATCCACTGTTCGCTGCATGTCATCTACAGCTTTAGGATTTAATATAGTACTACGTGTTTGCATCGATTAACACCGTTTATGGTGTTCAGGGACACACACACACACACACACACACACACAGCTCTCACCTCTGTCTTTCCCTTTGCCACACAGGACCTTCTCTTCTCCTCCGGCACATCCCAAGTAATCTGGATCAACAGAAAAGAGAGAATTGGATAAATTACTGTCATTTGTCTCATCAGCTGATTAGTAGTAAATATTTAGAAGTATTACAGCACTGTAGCAGTCATAGTAGGAGAAGCAGAAGCGTTGCTAATGAGGAAGCCATGACAGGGTGAAGGAGATGAATGGAATTGACCTTCATTTATTTGACTGAGCTTTTCCGACATGTTACATGTTAAAGCGTCTTCTGTGAAAAAGGCCTTATGGACTCAGATACATGCATTTAAGTCAGTCAAATTGATTTCATGACCATGACGACATCACTTGGGCATTTTGAAGCCAGTCCAACAGGCCCATGTTGTATCCATCAACTACTGTTGTGCAAATATTCCACAGTTTCTGATCTCTTCAGTGAAGGTTTGAGAGACAAAGAATCCATCATATACATCATGATTCATTCACTTAGACGACATCAAATTTCCCACCTCAGCAAAACATTTTTAAAAAAAAACTTTTAGAAAAAATCTCATAAGTGGAAGTAAATAAGATAAGCGTCATTTAAAAGTCCAGTCTGAAATGTAATCCTTTATTATTTTACCTATTTTCAGTTTGTGCTATTGAGAACCTTTTCATCTCTGCGTATGTTAAAAGTGGCAGCACCTGTTTTCTGAGAGTTCACAGTGTCATTTAGGAGATTCAGAAGCCATCTTGAAAATATGGAAGTATCATTGTGTAGAGCTGATGGGAATCACAGTTGTTACTATTCCTCTCTCCTAGTCTAAAACACACATACACACACACAGTCTTCCTACATTGAGCGGTGGTTTGCCCAGATCGTTGGTGTCCACGGACAATATGGCATCCCTGGCCCCCAGGAACAGCATCCCCGATGAGCGGTCCAGCAGGAAGGTGCTGAAGTTGGTCACGCCCCCAAAGCTCTTTGGATCCAGGATGTCTGTGGAGTGAAGGAAGGAGAGAGGGGTGAGATTTTTTTTTTTATTTATTTTTTTTAATTTCAGACAACAAGTTAGCGTTGCCGTCAGTCACAGGACACGACATGGATTCTAAAAGATAAACTCGACAAGATCCCAATAGGAATGAGAGGAATTTGGTTACAGCCTCCTTCACTCATGCAAATGTGACAATGAATGGTTGACAGGATAAAACCAATCAATGTTCCCAGCAAGACGTTTAAAGAGATGAGGGATAGAGGGATGAAAATAGGAGGGAGAGAGATGGGAGAAACCCTTGTTTCACCCTGCCCACTCACACAACCAGGGCAGCAGATTAACTGTAATCCCTCAGAGTCTTCTTCATCTTTTTTACTGTTTTTGTGACTTTTTCTCTTTTTCTCTCATTAACTCTGATTCTCTAGTTTTATGTCTATTAAACATCCTTTATTTTGAACCTTGCTTCCTACATATTAATTCAGAGTCCGATCCGCTGCCGAGGAGAAAAACAATAAAATAAATTATGCACAATCATGATATATGATAAATAATTCATCATGCTTTCACATAATACATGAAGTGTAATCTCGGCTATGTTTGTCTCTTTAATCTCAAAACCATCACGTAAACCAGATTCCAAAAGCTTTTCAATTGTGTCCCTCTCTCCTTCCTACTCTATCCGTCCGCCGGCCTCCACAGGAGGACAAAAATATAATGTGTGTGTGTGTGTGTGTGTGTGTGTGTGTGTGTGTGTGTGTGTGAAGGATTTGGTTTCTCTTTTCTTTTTCTTTTTTTTTTTAAAGTCCTACAACCCTTTCTAACCTTCACCAAATTAGGCCCAGACATGTTCAGAGACAGAAGAGAAAATTCACAGAGACAGTCTCATTTCCAACGAAAGATGAAAATGGAACCGGTGGTTGCTTTCTCAGCTGCACCACTTCCCAATCGAACACACACACACACGCACGCACGCACGCACGCAAGCACGCACACACACACACACACACACACACACACACACACACACACACACACACACACAGTCTCAGCACTGACAACAAAGGGAGTAACACACTTTGCCATCACAGGATTGATTAAATACTGATGTTAATGAGTAAAGGCTGCTGTATTAATTCACATGTTACATATTACTCATTACTCACTGTACAATTAATGAAACCTGACTGATGACAATAACAAAGCCTGCACACAAATGTACTCACAACTTAATATCAGATACTGTGTTAATTATCACCTACACACGTGAAAACACTGAATTTAATGATTATGTAGTAAGCTTAAATGAATCGATATTTTTGATTAATATTGGAGAAGAAAGAGCAACACCTGACAGCGAGCGCGACACTGATAAAAGAAGCCAGTAACGCGATATCAGGTTAGCTGTAGCTGTGAGCACTTGATAAGCTGAAGGTACGAGAGTATTTTCCTGCAACTTGGTGTGTGAATATTAAGTGTGAATTTACATGTATCCTCTAAATTGCAACCATGCAATAAAAACAGTCGCATCAATTGCAAGTGCTCTGCTAACAATGTGAAAATGCAATGTGTAACCTTTTAAAATCACACTCATGCACTACATTATGTGTCCATGACGACACAAAATGATGATGATTCACACTTTCCTCAGTTCACTGCTTTCTAGAGCAAACTACTGTCTACAAGGAGGAGAGAAGAACAGCCACCAACATTTACATCAAGTAACACAACACACCATAAGCTACTGGTCATACCAGATCAAGTAAGGTTACGACAGAAAAACCCTGGAGTGTGTTTAATAGAGCGAGGAAGAGGAAAACATCTTCTAACGGTTACAGAGTCTCCGTTTAAGATATTTTAATCTTTATTGTTTAAGAAGCCTTATCACCCTCTATAAACATACACACACACACACACACACACACACACACTCCTCTACTTAATGTGCAGGCATCAAACTCACTAATAAATATTGGACGAGAGAACAAACAGCATTCCTCTCCATAATGGGCTTTTCTCACTTACTGACAATATGGAAAATTATAAAGAGGGACAATAGAGGAGAGAACAAAAGCACACACATGCACACACCCTGTATTATTCTGCAGGTACAGGTGTGACACATTAACAAGGGAGTGCATTCAACAGCAGAGCACAAGCAGACAGGAGCCAAGGTTTCATGCCCAGTAACAAGCTGAAACAGCAACATTTACGTATTCACCAAAATCTTTGGAGGGAAATCTTCTGAGGGTCAAAAATAGATTTTGGAGGCACATGACCCCACCCCCACCCCCCACCCCCCCACCTCGGCAGCTGTCGACTAAAAGATTCAAAGTGGTGCAATCATCATCTGTTCCTTTATGGAGGATGGGAGTCAAAGTACCATTTCAGGACGTTCTGATAAATGCCCCTGACCTGGTGCGGACATGGTTTTCCACTTAGAGCCTGTCTGTGCTGTTCTGTGAAATGAAAAAAGACCCCAACACACTGACATCTGCCTGTAACTGAATCACAGACAGTTGCCCTCCACACCCCCCCCTCCCCTTACCCACCGCCTCCATCCAGACTCGCTCATCCAGTCAGTCAGTCAGTGTCTGTTTCCCGTAACGTTTCACATGAATGTCATTTCTCATTCACTAAGAAGCCATCTGCTCAGCTAAAAGCCTCCAGGCAAGTCAAACAGCAAGCGAGCTGTGATTCGCTCACACAGGGTTTCCACTTCCTGAAAATCAGCCAATGTGAGGAGGGCGATCGCAGTGTGTTAAAGAAGATGCATATGACAGACAGAGGTGGGCACACACATACGCACACATTTGCAGCAAAAATGCAGCTCAGTCGAGTTTATTGTAAAAAAAAAAAAGTGCGTACTTGTTCACAGATCATAACACCTACCGAACAAATAAAATACCTCATTATTCATGGGACAGAGCTGGAACGTCGGCTTTGGTTTTGTAAACAATAACTAAGTATGACTATAGTGATTCTTCCTCAGGCTGAGATTCAGGAGGTTTATCCATGATGATGATGTTGTCGCTGTGTGAGCGCTTGGCTTTTGCACATGCACCACACAAAGGTCAAGTGTGTGGTGGTGACCGCCTGACGGATGCATTGTATGGACATGCCTTCACAGCGCTGCGGGCTGGTCAGAGGGGGTTCAATTACAGTAGAGAAGCAACAGAGATGATAAAACAGCCTTTCCTCTCCTTTGATGGCACAGAATTGTTTGTAGTTTGAGTTGTTAACTACATAAAATACAAATAAAAGTTGAAGGAAATGAGAGGAGGCAATGAAAACATCAGAATCCTCTCACTCTCGTCCTCTCTTCTTCTTTTTTTCACTCTTTTGTCGCTTCCCTCTATCCGCTCCGTCATCCATCCTTCCTTCCATCGCCCCACAGCCTCTGATCATCACTTCTTCAGACCGACTTTACAGCCTGTTTCCTCTCGCTGGACCGATGCACATGCACACACACACACACACACACACACACACACACACACACACACACACACACACATATATATATATATATATATATGCAAACACATGCACATGGGGGACACCACCTGCTGTGCACCCTAATGTAGAGAGATGCTTCCTAGAGCTACACCATCTGCCCTCCTCGCACACAGTTGCACACACACACACCTCTAACCCAACATACACACACGCGAAAAAAAAAGGCCTGACGCATGGCTCAGAAAAAAAAATAAAACATGCAATTTCTTGTTTTCCTATCTCCTTTTTCTCTTTTATCTCCATGATGACGTGACATAGCTGTTTGTTAGAAGCCCTTTATGAATAAATTGGAGTTGGCATGTGTCACAGGGGAAGAGGCGATGCTCTGCAGGTTGGGTAAATGTCTCCTCTTTGACAGCAGGAGCCTGCAGCTCACCATGTATCAAATATCACCTCCCGCCTGTGTGTCTTTGCGTGCCCATTCATGTGTGCATGTGTGATGTGTGTGCGCGCAGATGTGCATGTGTGTGGTGGCGACAGTGCTAAAAGGACACATGTTGCAACAAAGAACGGCAACGAGATTTTTGTGCCACAGAATACAGTGGAAATGATGGCACCATTGTACAGTGAATTAGCTAACAAAGACGTCCACTGTGCAGCTGCTGCCTAGAGTAATAAATTAACCTGAGACGGTTTAATGATTGAGCCATGGTAAAGCCATGCTCCTTGGTAGAAAAACACTAAGTTGACCCAGAGTACGGTTTTTATTTCTTGTTTTCCAGTGGCAGAAGAACATTTCTCTACAGTCAAATAAACTCTCTGCGCTATCTAAACCTACACTCATTGATTTGTTTGGCCACATGGGGGCAGCACGACGAGCTGTAAACTCGCATATTATCGTATTATAAAGTTGCAAATATGTTAGCAAACAGTTGCCTATTTTCACATCCAGCAGGTATAGAGATGCATTAGCATTAATTCCTGGCAAATTTAAGTCCAATATTCACTCTCTTTTAGCTCGGTTTTGCTTTTTTACCAGCTCCTGAGGAAAATATCTGGCTCCTCACCTGTTAAATGCTCCATTGGCTTCACCAGCTAGTCGCTACCTTTGTCTGCCTGCTCTTCGATGCTGAGAAGGTGACATACAGTTGGTTTATCAGGACTTTTTCTCTGCTGCCAGGAAACCAAAATGATCAGTTGAGGAAATGCTCCGCAGAGCTGAGGGGAGCTGCAGAGTCAGGTGATCATTTCTTTTGTACTCATCATCAATTGCAACACCTTTCATATTGAACATAGCAATTTAACACATTTTTTATAAAAAAATATTGATTAGAACAGCTTTAAATTTGAATGTTAAGTAGGGCGTTGGTGTGTGAGACGGCCCGACATAACAGAAGAAATACAGGATTAACTGGAAATGAGGAATTATACCTGAAAAATGATTCAGATAATGTGTCAGGAAAAACCCAGTGACCTTATACATGTTGAAATAAAAATCACACCTAGGGTATAATTTTAAAAAGTGACTGGTGTGAGTATAAATGAATAAGTAGTCCTAAAATACAAAATCCTCTCCCCTGCCATGAATCATTCATTCATTATACATTAAACATGACTGAGAGGCAGCCAGGGAGAGAGACCAATAGAGTCTGTGTGTGTGTGTGTGTGTGTGTGTGTGTGTGTGTGTGTGTGTGTGCGTGCGTGCGTGTGTGGCATGTCCATTAAGGGTTTAATAAACTGGCTTTTGCTCTGGGGGACCAACCCTGGTCTCTGGCTGCAGGGCATTGTGGGATAGGACCAAACAGGAAGTGATAAATTATACACCTCCCTCCTTAATCTGTCAATCAAAACTGACGGGATGGGGAGAAGAGATGCAGAGAGGCGCACACATGCTCCTGCCCCCACAGTTTCTCAACACACACACACACACACACACACACACTGAGGCCCTGCGGTGAGACAGGACACAGCTGCATGATCCACACAGTCGTGCACTTTGCAGAAACACACATTTATAGCCCTATCATCCACTCAATGCCATTTTCCAGCTGCTGTTTCCTCAGAATTGTTCGGCAGCAGTCGGGGGGCCGGCGTACTCCACAGGTTAAAGGAATAAACCAGCTTTTGGCAGATTGTCCCATTAGACTATGCGGCCATTAGCAGGCTCCTGTGCCCCATGTTAACACTTCAGCATGCATTACGATGAGCGACAGCAGACAGTGAGACAAACCTGTCATTTATACACAGCTGTTAAGCTTAAGTGTGTTTTTTTTAAATTAGAACAGTGAGGATGAATGAGCACATATTCTTCCCCTGTGTTCATTTTTAGCTGTACATCATCTCTCATCTTGTAACACTTTGTGTGTCATATTTCTTATAAATTATATCCAAAACACCAACTTAAATGTGGACAACTGTCCTAACTTCCAACTTTGCACAATGTAAACACTGCAAGATGCGGTGAGTCTGCAGTCATGGCAGAAAACGCTTCAGTGGTAGTTTCAATTCAATTCATTTCATTTCAGTTTTGAATGGACTTCCACTGGCTATATTTTGTTCATGTTGCACAGACATGATGAGATTTATTATGAACAGCAGATTAATTTGAATGAAAACAAAACACAGCACCCAGACAATTAAAACTACTGACATTAAACATGTATGTGTGTGACGGTTTTGTTAACCCCTTCTTATTGTTTCTGAGTGGTTCATTGTCTTTACTTTGATGATGGACATCAGCCATTCAGGCATATCCTGTCCCAGGAGCTGTGTGTTGAAGTAAAAGAAAAGGGGAGGTGGTGCATTCAACACAGGAGGTTTCATCATTTGAATTGAAAATACAAAAATAAAGATTAATAGGTTGGCCTGCATCTGGTGTTCAGACAAAACATCTCCCTCTGGACCTCATGTTCTTCTCCAGCTTTGGATTCGTGAAACATCACAGTCTAATTTACTGCATGTGTGTGACAGAGATCAAGATAGAGTAAGTGAAAAGAGAAAGACAAGCCTGCTCTTGTCATGGTCATGGTCAATTTCAGCCTTTTTTTTTTTTCAGTCAATAAACAGGTTTTACAGAGGCATCAAAGCGGTGTGCTCATTGCTGGTCATTATTCAGATCCTGTTTGCATCAGTCGTCACACACAAAACGCAGCTGAATGCCACAAAGGCTGAAGGAGAACATCTGTGACACAATTTATGTATGGACACACTTGCAGTTGAAAATGGTTAATTCCACTGAAGTGTTCACAGCTGCAGTTTGGTTCATTAACTTAAAACCGTGCAACTGCGAGCAGCATCCTCAGAGACATACAGCAGACAGGACATACGAGATATCACTTACTTAAACTTACACTTACTGAGTTACACTGTCAGTGAGAGCAACCGTGTTTCAATCAGAGAAGTACAAGATGAAAACTAGCGATACGTTTTACAATCTAAATGCTAAACAATATTATGTAATACACCAAATATATGAGAGGATCTGAGACAAACGTACTATAAAGAACAAGAAGGTCACTCTTAACTCACAAATGAGCTCACAAACACATTAGAGTCTCGTAGCAAGGTCTTTCTAACAGCCTATTTTTCCTTTGTGTTAGATATATTAGAGCCACAGCAGCGCTCTGCCAGAGTCTGCAAATTTCATCCAGTCAAATGTAATAGTTTCAAAAGGCCTTTTATGGTATCTTCAATAAAAATATAAAACCAATTTCACCCCCGAAATGAACATCTAAATGAAAAACCAGTTTGTCCTATCAGAAAAAAGTGTCAGTGTGTGTGTGTGTGTGTGTGTGTGTGTGTGTGTGTGTGTGTGTGTGTGTGTGTGTGTGTGAGTGTGACTGACCTCCAAAGAAAAACACTATACTGAGAAACCACATGGTTTTTAAGGACCTTTAAAAGTCAATTAAGGGCTTAAGGGTTTTGTTTAACAACTGTGGAGGTGGCTTTTAATTGACGTCATTAAAATGCAAACATTTGAGGACCTTATCGAGCATGTGTAGAGATAATGGAACTGTTTTATTTTATGAAAAAACCAATGGAAGTAGCAGAACCAGCTGTGATAGAATATGACACCCTTTGTGGTATCACTTCCAAGTAAGGGAGCCTTTAAAGTTTTTCCGTATCAAGGTTGGGAAAAGTCCCTCAGGTAAGTGTTTAATCTCTCTATAATGTAATTATGAATATTGGTAATTCATTAATAAAAGCTTTTTTGCAATAATTTATCCAATGTGCACTTATAAATGCTAATAAATTATAAGGACTTTGGTCCATTGGTGAATTAAAGAGCTAAAAAGTCAAAGCAATCAGATTTTTCACAATCTGGCAACATAAAAGCAGTTCTTATTAAAATCTTACCATTGATCTATAAAGCAGCAATAAATTATTTATTATAGATCCCCTCCAGACATAGAAATACTCTGCCCTGAATAATCATTTACGTCAAATGTTTTTTCTTTTCTCTTCATTGAAACTTCTGAAAATTACATCTACGTCTTCTCCCTCATCCAGAATCTGCTAATATGCAAAGTTCAGCTGCTTGACTCACGTTGTCTTCTACTTCTCTGGAAAGTGAATTCTTAGTGTGTGTGTTGAAACTCTGCATCAAACTTGTGTAAGTTAAATATTTGATCACAATTAGCTCCTCGTGATATCGCAAAATCCTGTTTCACACATCTCAAACATTCAAGAGAAGTAACAACAAGGGAAACATGTGTTTGAGTGCAGGAGGGCCTTAGAGCATTGATAAAGACATTAGTTACAACTCATAAACGCTTTCTATTAGAGAGTGGTACCAACTCTGTGATGCACATCTGGCGTCCTCCTCTGCACTCGGAGGTAAAGACATCAAAAACACTAAATGACCCTGATACACAATGTCGGCCTCTCCTTTGAGGTTCTGCTTCACACACACATGCTCACACAAAGTTTAAGTCCTGAGGGAAGTGGGGGATTACCAGGCATCAGGAAAATAAGGCTGAGAGAGGAGAAGAGGGAAAGACTGAAGGAGATGCAGGTGGAAGGAGAGAAAGCAGCAGGAAGGAAATGATACAAGGGCAGAGAGTAAGGAGGGAGGAGGAGGAGGTCCAAGGTTGCAGTGGCTGATTGCCCACTTAATGCTCTGCTACTCTTCATCTTCTTCTGTGTCGTTTTATTATTCTCTGCTTCCTCTTCGGGTGTGTTGCTGTTGTGTGCAGTTGTGTGTGTTTATATTTGGATTTTGGTTTTAGATGAATAAATGATGAAACTGGAAAAACAAATTCCTTTGTGTGAATCCACATCACTACACCTTCAATCCCCCCCCCCCCCACCCCCCCCCCCCCCCCCACGTTTCCAACCTCCCACTACCTCCTTGCTCTTCCCCAATTTCTCTCCCACCCCCAGCCTGCCTCTCTCTCTCTCTCTCTCTCTCTCTCTCTCTCTCTCTCTCTCTCTCTGGCTGTGGGTGATAAGCAGTAGCACTACTAATCAGGCTTGCCCTAAATTCGCCCATGCCCTGCAGGATTAGCATGTGCATGAGTGTGTGGTTTGTGTGTGTGTGTGTGTTCCGTGTATGTCAGTGTGTTAGTTTAGGAGCCTGCAGCATTCACCAGTCCTCACAGAGAGAGACGGAGAGAGAGAGAGAGAGAGAGATTCTGTATGAATGAGTCATTGAGTCAACACAATCCTGTTATTTTTATCTTACAGTAAGACTGTACCTCTAGATATAATAAATCCTGTTGCATAATATTAAGATCTCAGCATAATATCCTACACAATCATGAATTTTTTAATATAAAGGAATATCAGGCCTTTCAGGTCTTCATTGTATATGAGAGGAGGTAGAATGGAAACACAATATATACACAGTATATTCAGTATATCCACAGTACTGACCTGTGAGGTCAAGAGAAAGAGAAACAAATGTCTGTTATAATCTTTGAATCATTATGAAATCATTATATTACAATTAAAGAAAGTTATTTTCAACCTACCAAAACTACCAGTAAATCTGTGTGGATGACACATGTGTATAATACAGTCACATCTTCCACACACACACACACACACACACACACACACACACACACACACTCACCTGCCTCACTGTGTTTAGGTTCTGGCTGCTAGATTGAGACTAAACACTGAGGGAATCAGTGTCTCTGAGGCCAAACAGAGCTGGAGCAGCCACAACATCTGTTACACTAGAACAGTTGTTCTCAACCTTTTTGGCTTGTTATCTCTGGCAATGAGGCAACGTTTACTTGAGGCCTGACATGACAGACCCATGGTCTTAGTATGGACATGAATTATGAGCAATTCAACCAAAGAGTCATTTTTCCATCTCACTTTTTTTTCAACTGAAAGATTTGTAGAGGTTTGAAGAACAAAAACCATATTGTGACCATCACTACTTCTTACATATGGACTTTTTCTCATTTTGGTTCCCCAAACTTGGAGGAATAAGGAAGCACTGTAGCTACTCTTCCACCAACAACTCTTTACTACAGAAGTGGTTAATAATAAAGTAATGATGCTGTTTACACCTCATTATCTGCAGCATCTACTGCAAACTATTGCCATCAGCTCCAGGGTTGCTTTTCTGTGGCTGAGCCTGACCTTTGACCTCCGTCTGGAGGGATAAACAGAAAAGAGAATTTCTCCACAGGGATCAATCTCACAGGTAGTGTTTAAAGACCGTCAAAAAGCATTAAAAGACATGTCACTGTCCCCGCTTCTAATAAGATACATCAAACTCAAATTCACAGTAGGAGAGAGATTTTTTTCCTTTCAGACTGAACGAACACTCGGCTTGTGTTATGTGTTCACTTGTGTGATATTGCTGCTACAGATGTTTTCCCTCGGGTACAGAGCGAACAACAGGAGACCGAGTGAATAAAGGAAAGGAAACAGAGAGTTAAACAGACAGAAGCAGCATGAGCGGCAACTGGGCAAAAACCAAATGGCGTGAGATGAACCCACTTGTGCCAAAACCACAGGAAAAGACACAGACATGCATCAACACACACATGCTTTTCACCTGGTGTGTCCTGCGGGTGGCTGCTCTGGGCCAGCACACACCGTGGCACATGATACCACAACTACATGTACGTGTATCTGCGTATAAAGTCGCACTGTGGTCCCTGTGTGACTGGAAAATCTTTATCCGCAGCACAGAGACCCCACACACTTCACATTAAAACCAGCAGAAACCACACAGCTTCCGAGCTACCATCTGCACTTGGTGGCAAACTCAGGACTGTTTCAACAGGCAAGTGCTGAAGCAACAGCTGGTCAGTGTCACATGGTTGTCACTGATGACCTCTGCGGTCACAAGCCAAAGGTCAGAGTCTACATGCTGTTCAAGTGTGAAGATCAATAGGAACAAACCCATATGCCCGCACACTGACTACGCTGTGGTTTAGATTCTCATCAGTACTTCTCTGAAATGGAAGACGTTTAGCCTGATTGGTTTCGTCTTGGTTTTTCAACAGAAAACCCGATGGCTCTGAGTAACTGTTTTCAGCTGATACTGATCACCACAGACAGCATCATAAAACCCACATTAAGTGTCTACGCAGAGAAACCATCACTGAATGACAAATAATCATGTCAAATAATGAGTAGGAAAGGTTGTGTCACTGTGCGTGTGTGTGTGTGTGTCACTAAAAAAAAATCCAATGAGGGCCTTAACTGTGGACACAATGGTTTAATAATTAACAAAGCCAATATCCTGCTGATAATGACTTCTGTTCACCTACACAGATGTTTTATTCCCTGCCACCCCCAAACACAGATGACTCACAGATTGTCACTTCCTGTTTTCTCACTTTACTTTCATGGATGTTACACTATAGACTGCTATAAGAAACATGAAAGACAGAGGACAGAGACAAAATGCTCAAAAAGAAAGATGAAAACAAGAGTGAATGGATACCAGAATGGGAATGTGATGATAGAAAAAATGCACAACAGAGTAAAAGAGGAGGGCCTTGGCATGAGAGCAGGTTTTAGCAGCAAGATAGCAGCTTGTCCATTAGTGGTCCAGATAGTAATAGAGGCTAATAGGGGAGGGAGACTGAGCAAATCAATAATAGATACATCAATTAGCTGCCTGCTGGCCTAGATGGCTGAGAGGAGAGGAGAGTAGAGGAGAGGAGAGGAGAGGAGAATAGAGGAGAGGAGAGGAGAGGAGAGGAGAGTAGAGGAGAGGAGAGGAGAATAGAGGAGAGGAGAGGAGAGGAGAGTAGAGTAGAGTAGAGGAGAGGAGAGGAGAGGAGAGGAGAGGAGAGGAGAGGAGAGGAGAGGAGAGTAGAGTAGAGTAGAGGAGAGGAGAGTAGAGGAGAGGAGAGGAGAGGAGAGGAGAGTAGAGGAATCTGGGACACTGATTTTATTGACAGTGCAATGGTATAACAGCTTTCTGGTCTTGCTCAACACAGCAACGACTCATCATCATCTCCCCTTCTCCTTTTCTGCCCTTTCTACCCACGTTCAACTCTGTTCCTCACCCCCACTCCACCCCTCTTTTTGTGTCCTCCTCATGATGTCATCACTTGTGCCCTGAGGCACAAGTGGGAGTGGGGTGTGGAGGTGTCAAGAGCACGTGGGAAGAGTTGTTTCACTATCGACACTAATGACTAATGACCTTTTATTAGCTGACGATGCAGGTGATTGCTCCATATCAGTTCTTTTAGACCAAGGCGCTGCTTGCAACACAGCAGATCATACAATACTCATCAACAGACTGGAGAAGTGGGCAGGAATCACAGATGTGGTTCAGGTCCTATCTATCTGATAGATGTTTCTCTGTGTCAATGTGTCAAACTCACTCTATGGTGTCCCCAAAGGTTCAATCCTGGGTTCCCTTTTATTTTCAACTTACATGCTCCGTCACAACGACATTATCTGCATATATAATATCCATTTACACTTGAACGCCAAAGACACACACTTCGACTGGAAGTCAGGCAACTTCCTACAATAGAATCACTCAAAATCTGAGGTCATCGTACTTAGTCTTGAATAAAAACATTGAATGAATAAAAAGAGTAAAAACACAGGGCCACACTGGTCCTGCACATGTGTCATTACCATTAGAAAAAAAACAAAAAGGTTTACCTCCCATCTGGTTAAAAAAGATCTTCCATCCACACAGCCAACTGGGGAGGCCACAGTAACACACACACACACACACACACACACACACACACACACACACACACACACACACACACACACATACCAGGTGACTCCACATCCTAGATACCACAACCTAAGCCTGTAATCACACAAACTCACTGCTGAATGCTTTCACCAAAGTCTGTTTCCACTGACCACATTTGTTTCCATTCTTGCAATCACACGTCATCTCAGAAACCCAGTCCCACAACCAGACCAAATGTCAATAAACCCCAGGTAAATTTCAGTGGCAAAGTTTTTCACATCCCCTGTTTGTACGGTTTTCACCTCCCACTTTGTCTGTTAGCTCCAGCTCGACTATGTAGAAGCAATTCAAACCATCAACACAGTCGAAAGGTTTCACTCAGTGTGATTGTGTAATCAATGCTTAGAAACACATCTCTCAGGCAATAAACTACTTCACTGTGAACCAGTAATAGTGGCAATGGGAGAAAAAAACGGTCCAACCAGAGTTGAGTGTGTAGATTACATACTTAACACTTTGGTGCTGAAAATTAGCGATGGATGTAAATTGTGAGGTGCAAAATCATCCAACATGGACGTCATTCCAAAAGATAATGGGCTGTAAAAACCACAAAACCTCTCTCTTTCAAAGTAGACGGATGCGTTGAAAATGACACATCTTGACTCCGCATTGCCTCCATAGCACCCATTGTGCTCATGATGTCTGGGGCTGGGTCTATTCTCGACAACAGGACAAAGTAGCCAGTGTGTTGAGCTGAGTTCAGTCACTGACAGAGACCACAGATCAAAGCACCCAACATTTAACCAACTGACGAACCCTGAGGGGATGTGTGTGTGTTTGTGGGTGGGGGGTGGGGGGCTTAAAGCCTTCATTACTGCAATTTGAACAAGTGCCCGACTCAGCGTTTTAGTTTGAATGAAATGCAGATTGAACAACCCTCAAAAGTCTATTAACGCTCTATAATATTGCTTCTTACTACCCACCACTGCATGTAAATCTTTTCCTCATTCTCTCTCTGTGCTGCCTGGCTGTGCAATAGAGGGTACTCCTCACACATCCATGAGCCTCTGCTGGCACCCTGTGTCCCCGGAAAGCTCACCCTGAGTGGGGATAGAAGCTCTCAGCACCTCCCTCCTCACCCTGGTTCTCCGCTCCTCTCCTTTCAGTGTGATCCGCTCTATAGAACAATGACTGCATTGTTAATGAGACACAAACCAGTCTCACATTTCCAAAATAACTGCCCTCTTCCTGCACTAAAGAGTCCGAGCTATAAGCCTCACCACTGCCTGTCCCAGCTAAAACCATACAAACACACACCTCACCGTGAGGCTGTCAGTGTATTTATATTAGAAGTTCCACTCCAGTAGTTCTCAGCAGACACTGACACAAACATGACACCCTCTTTGACCTGTGACCCCTCTCTCCATGCAGTCTGAGCCTTTCACACACTTTTAGCACCACAGGAACTGATAACGCTTTGAAAGCAGTGCCATTGTGTGTGTGTGTGTGTGTGTGTGTGTGTGTGTGTATGTGTGTTGGGTGCTGGAGGGTGGACGATGACCTTGCAGCTGCAGAAACCAGCCTTACCAAACAAGATGGAAACATGGAGAGATTTCAAAACAGAGAAGCAGAAAGAAAGAGAACAAGAGAGAGAGAGAGAGAGAGAGAGAGAGAGAGAGAATAGATATTTCCTGGTAGAAAGACAAAAACACTTCCTCTTTTGACTATTTCCTCTTCTGTCGTTCTTCCTGCTATCCCTCTTTCCCTCCATACTTGGCTGCTATATCAAGGTCAGCTGGATCGCAGTCTGTTTTGATGCTCCTTCAAATTGTGTTAGCACCTCTCTACCTCCCCCCCGTGTTTGTGCATGTGTGTGTGTGTGTGTGTGTGTGTGTGTGTGTGTGTGTGTGTGTGTGTGGATCACTTTTAGAAGCTATTTTGCATACAACCAAATCACACAAGAGGAACTCCACGGGGGTTGGGGGGGGGGTGAAAGGAAAGGAAGGATAGTGAGTGAGCGAGAGGGAGAGATACAGTAGGTGGACAGGTAACGATGGAGTCACACCTACAGGCCAGTTAACCTGCATGTGTTTGGACTGTGGGAGGAACCCGGAGAACCCGCAGGACACCCGCACAGGGATAATGAGAACATGTAAACATAGAAAGACCCCAGCCAGCCAGCAGATTCAAACCTGGAACCTCCTTGCTGTGAGGCAGCAGTGCTAACCACTGCACCACCGTGTTGCCCTATATTGAATTAACTTGATTCATTTGAATGTTTGTCTTTGGACTATGAGTAAAATGTCTCCCTGCAGGGGGTCAGCTGGCTCCACCTACCATGTACTCCGTGTAATGGTGGCATCTATGGGGATGGAGAGGCTGAAAAATGACTGCACACTGATCTGAGCTCTGTTGAGTGTGCTGTCTGTACTATGTGGCAAGGTATCTGACACCTGCTGTCAGGCTGATGTCAAGAAGCATAAACAGGAAGAGCAGATGAATTAGCATTCAGACTCCCCCTCCGAAGAGTCTCTGCTCCGTGGTGACATCGGTTATTAAACTGGACATCTGTGTTCTATTCATCTGAAGCATCTAGTGCTGACAGTCCACAGCTGCGTGCAAAATGAATAGTTATGGTCTGTGACTATTGTGACTACTGTGTATTTGAATTGACTTTACATATAAGATTCCCATCAGTTTCAATTACGCAGTTTTAACATAAGCAAACTAATAAATTGAATGTGATGCATAATTGCCAGTCAAACATAAATGAAACAACTCAGAATGAGATTTATGTAACAGTACTAATAACTCCAGTGTGTTTAAAATGCTTAATAACCAGGTTCATATTGTGTGGTTGTTATAGAGAGAGAGGGAAAGTGCACGGTGCACAGATACAGCACTGTGGTGAAACTAAGGCCATTCTCTGAGCTCCGTTTTATAGGCAGGGCTGCGGTGGTGCAGTGCGTGCGTGGGTTTGAGTGTGTGTGGGTGTCCTATAGGTGATATATAGCACTAAAGGTCAGCAGGTTAAGTGCTCTGTTCATGTGAAATGGGTGCTGAGGGGTTCCTGTATGTCTGCAGCGCTGATAGCTTTATCTGTCCTGCAGGCAACTCTCAGCATCAAGAGCCCAAACTGAAAGAGCAGATGGAGCGTACGTACATCATACATCAGTGTCCCAGCCATTAAAGACTTATTTATCTGGACAAGTTGGCTCAAAAGACACACTGAAATCCAGAAGCAGGAGCCATATGGCAAAATAATGACCGATTATCAATAACCACCACCCTGATCATGGATGCTACAGGTGACAAATATGAAGGAGTTTGTTTGGTAATGAGCTGTAAATGCTCAACTGTAAATATCAGTGTATAGCAGGGATGAAAAACGTGTTGTTGTTGTTTCCAAAAGTTCAGCTTTCCAAGAACAAAACACAGTTTTTAATTCGGCTGAACAGCCACTCTCTTCAGAAATGTAATTTTTGTTGGATTTCCATGAGGCCAAACGTTATAAAACTTTGACCTTTGTCATGTAAAAACATAAATTAAAAACTCATCAGCCAGGAGGCATTTGGAGATTTATGAGATCCAAGAGAGAGACAGAGAACTAAAAGCAAAACAATAATGTTTTCATAGAACAAAAGAAAATATTGCACGAGAATCAGCCCGTCTATGTGAGATAAGTTGTGAATCTCTGACCTCACATCTTTGTCTACGCTTGGGTTTGTTGCTGAGTCGAGAACCACACCTCTTACACACACACAGCCACGCATGAATAAAACATTTGTTAAAAGACGTGAGGGCGTGTGTATGCGTGTGCTATTATGTGTCACAAACAATAGATCGGCACAAAGTCATCATGGGATGAACGCCTTCAAATGTGTCTATCACATACAACATGCTTTGTTTATTCATTGTCTGCCCTGGTCAAAGGCTTCTGCATCAGGACAGCAACAAAACATCTGAACCCAGATCAGGAGCCTCCCTGACCTCTCGCCGGACAGGAGGGAAAATGAATCACTGTTTTTTCATTAGTGCAACAAGCCACTTTGAAGGAACTGCAAACTGAAGATGTTTCCCACAGACACATTTTTTAGAGCATGAGTGAGTGTGAACATCAGCACGATCCTTATCATCAGATGTCAGGCTGTTGTAAGTCACATTCATCGTTGTGCGTGTGTGTGTTTGTGTGTGTCAGAAAAAAATGCAGATATGTGCGCCTTTGTGTTTGTGTGTGCATGCAACAGAATTATCACACACAATCATCTCTTTGTGTGTATAGCTTGAAATGTAGATCAGTGTGTGTGTGTGTGTGTGTGTGTGTGTGTGTGTGTGTGTGTGTGTGTGTGTGTGTGTGTGTGTGTGTGTGAGACAGTAATGTGTATCTTTGTTCAGCCATTATCTTCTAAAGAAGGTAATCTAAGACAGGTGAGAAAGCAACGTATTCTTACATAACACACACACACACACATATGTACAGCACATACACACATCATACACATCTTAAATACAGGGATGAGAGCTTTTGAGCTGACCTCATGAACACACCCACACACACACACACACACACACACACACACACACACACACACATGGGACGGTCCATGTTAAATAAATGATTTGGATTATTTCCACATGGCTGGAGCTCCTGTGCTGATTCACTGCACTGTCAGTGAGCTGGAGTACAAACACACACACACACACAAACACACACACACTCACAGATAGCAGAAATCTCAAACATATGGGTAAATGCACACACTTTCTGCAATGCACAAACCATTAAGTTCCACTGAAACATTAAACATGAAGCACGATGTTTTCCTGAGCTCAAGTCTCTGATGTTAAAGGCAGTTAGAGCATTTTAACACAGAGGGGAGGGAGGGAGTTAAAGGGTGAGGCAGAAGTCAGGCAGATTGTTTATATGAAACATTTAAAGTGGGGAAGGGTGAGGGGTGAGGCGAGGTTCAGCCTGCTAGCAGCCACTGCTTCAGCATGTGACGAATGGCTGTCAGAGTTTTCTTCATTGAAAATGTTGTCATAGTTCTTCCACTCACTGATAACAGGAAACAAGTGATGGATTGACTTACACGCACTGTGTTTACGCAGAAAGTATCAAGTTTCGTTTTGGAAAAACACACTTCCATTTCATTTTTCAATCTGTGCAAAAAAGGCAGTGCACATTGAGAGTTGCACCTTCTCCAGTCTGTCAGGCTCCTGCTCCAAACACTTGTCACTCACTTTGACTGGATGTGAACCTGGAACTACCTCCAGCCTGCTGATGTTCTAACTCTTCTGTTTGTGTTGGTTTGCTGTGCCACTATTTATGTCACCTTCCTTAACTTGACTGTCACAACCCCACTCATTCCCCCGGCAAAATAATATACGCCTCAAATTAACTGATAATAAATAAACATATACAATCTATGTAAATGAATATACATATGTTGTATAAGACTGCAGCATCAGGGCTTGGAGAATACACGTGTATTAGACTATGACTACAGAAAGCCTAGAGAGATATGGATTTTTAGACCAAGCAGGGCTTTCGAAAAGATGCTACTGTGTTGCATTTTGGGAAATGAAAGTCTGTTAGACTGTGGACTAAATGTCAGGATATATCTTTCTCTGCTGCTTTGATTTATGACCCTTCTGTTTTTTTAATTTGTCTCTTGTGAGTCCACAAACTTTTTTACTGAGTTCAATTGTACTTTCATTTTCAAAGTCCACATTTCATTTTTCCTCCAGCTGGATTTCTTGTTGCCTCAAAATAAGTGTCTATTTTTTCATACATTTTTTTTTCAACAACTTTTAACTATTGTGGAGCTTAAAAATGATCAATCAATTAGTCCATCGACTGCAACATTTTTTCACTGGCAAATATGCCAAAAACTCTCTCTTTGCATCTTCTCCAGTGGGATTTGAAGCCTGTTTTTTGCCTGTAAACTGAATCATGTTGGGTTTTGAACTGTTGGTTGGAAAAAGAAGAATTTAAAGAAGACACCTCAGGCTTTAGAAACCATCATGGGAATTTTTCACTATTTTTTTTTACATTTTATAGACCAAACATTGAGAAAAGAATCTGCAACTCATATTTTGACCAAATGTCCATCCACTCTGACTGAAACCAAAGGCTGCAGTAAACTCTCATGTGTCGACTGTATATCAGTAGACAATGAACTGAAGACTAAAGACACACATAAATGTTCAAAATGCAAAGGTATAACTCAAACTATAAAGCTCAGTAATCCCATGAATCAATGGATTATCATTATCTCTCTCTCCCTCATATGATTAATGCCCGACCATAAATCAATACCTTCCACTCCCACATGTAGGGGAATGAAGAGTGAGGGCTCCTTCATTTACTGCCTCTGTGCACTGCACATGCTCCATCTGCACTGTTTCCATTCTTGGAAAAATGTTTATAAGTCTGAGACAAGAATCTGACAGTGAGAGCTGAAAACACCACAGACCCTCTCGCTGTTTGTCTCCAACATTTTGAGGACATGTATTCTTTAGCCTTCTCTGCTATGTGAGATACTGACATGACAAACACACACACAGGCACATACACACACACACACACACACACACACACACACACACACACACAGACATTAGGCTAAATAAATCTTATATTTGCCTGCAGGGGCAAGATGATAAGAAAATATCAGGAAGTGAGAACGATGCAAATAGCTGCATACACATACATGTACATGTACATACAAATACACATACATTTACATGGGGACATGTTAGCTGGACGCCGGGTTTGTCATGCTATATCTATAAAGACCACATTACCCATGAACTAGCTAAGAAATGAAAAGCGAATTAGCAAATTTCCCAAAGCTTTGAACTCTTTCTTCTAACAGATACAATGAATAGCAGATGATAAGTAAAGTCACCAATATAAATATATGAGGTAAATATGTTGCTACCAAACATGTACACTTTAAAACAGGATTTGTAATGATATGTTAATACTATGATCAATAGAAGTTGCAAATGTTGGAGATGATGTTTTGGAGAGATATTTATCATTCACGTGTGTGTGTGTGTGTGTGTGTGTGTGTGTGTGTGTGTGTGTGTGTGTGTGTGTGTGTGTGTGTGTGTCTGTGTACGGGGCTGAACAAGGAGAGGCTCACTTACAGTAGATGTTGCTTGCTGTGCAAAACAGCAGAGTTTATTTTCATTGGTTTCGATTAATGTTAATAGAATCCTGACACAAACAGATTGAGGAGAGCACCAACACAACCACACACACACACACACACACACGCACATGCACACACAAGAATGAACACTCAACACAGTATGTCCAGTCATTAATCATGTCAGAGGGGTTGTCTCCATCCATTTATCTATCCCCTCACCCCATCTCTCCCTCTTTCTCTCTCTTTCTCTCTCTCAAGCACACACACATACACACACACACACACACGCACGCACACACACACACACACACACACACACACACACTATGACAAATTGCTGACATGGGTAGAATAGTCCCTGTGTGTGAATATGAGATTTCAGCTCCACAACCTGATTTCACATATCTTCTTATTTTCTATCTCTCGGGTCAAATTTTTGCACAAAGACACACACACACACACACACACACACATCATTTGTGAATGTGCTTCTGTGCATCTTCGTGTGCTGAGGTCTAAAGGCCATTTCCCACGATGCCCTGCAGCTCCAGGCTTCTCTGTTACGTCATCGTCACTCTTGACGACAAGGGGAAATAAAGAGGCGGGGCTTTTCCTTCCTGACCCCATCTCCAATACAATGGAGACACACACACACTCTGTTTGGGGTAGCGCAGGAAAAGCTCTCGCATGGATTTATGCAAAAACTATGTGTATGTTAATGTCTTTGCTTTATGAACTCCACTCTGCTGTTCATGGTGTGAGTCCTGAGGACAAACAAGGAAACGCACCAACCGGAAGTACAAGTAAATGTGATGCCAGGTGGTCTTGTGGCAACAGAAACAGGCCAGGAAGCAGAAGTTTCAGGTTTTGGTTCAGTTGATTAACCATGATGTGTCGTGTGAAAACATTCAGAAACAGAAATACTGAACCAAAAGCAAAGAAAAGGGACATCACTGTACTGACTGCAGTGTCTGAGCCTCAGTCAAGTCAGATGCAAAGAAATTCACATTTTTTTAAAAAGACCCCATTGTCAGTAAATTCAGTGGAAACAGTTGTGCAGATTTCCAGTAAACTGATCTTCTCAGGTTAAGAGAGAAAAACAAGTTTGGCTGCTCATAGCTTCTTCTCTTGAAATGCATTTGATCCGGCTCCTCTGAGAAACTTTGTGTGCACAAGGACACACACTCAAACACACAATCGGAGTTCAGCCACACGTGACCCAAACTTTAAGTGTCTCAGCGCACCCAAAAGTTGTTATTTCCTGCTGTAGGAAGATGCTGACCACTATAGTTTATGCAACTAAATGAGGTCCTTTTGTGATGAGAACAGCTCTCAAACTCTTCTAGTAATAAGAAGAAAATAGAAAAGTGGGGAGAAAACACAAATGAGCTGCTGATTAGGCACCAGAGGCCCTTTAACTATGTAGAAAAAGAAGAAAATGGCTGAACTGCAAAAAATCTGATTTTTAACCTGAATTATTTGCTCTTTTTTGTCATGCCCGTTTTTAATATTCAAAATAAACCCAGAAACAAACCTGTAGTGTCATGTATACGCACAAATACACAAATAAAGAAAACATTTAACTTCAACAAATCACAGTCACTCGGATAAAGAGAAACACATTCTCATACATCCTGTACATACACACAGTACACTTGCCCTTAGGCTGCAATGGAGAACCTGTGTCCCCAGGTATTATCCGCCCCCTCGCTCCTTCCTGCCAATCAAGCACACCTGCAGGACCTGATCTACAGTTGCACGGATTCATGTGTGTGTCTGTGTGTTGAGTAAGACTAAAAATTGGGTCAGCTGAGGGGGGGCAGTCATCAGCCACAGCCTGCCAGCTTCTTACTGAGCCAAGACAAGAGATAAGGAAGAGAAAGACAGAAGTGGGCAGACAGTTTAAGGTTGTGCTGATACGGCTGCTGCAGTGCGAGGTAGCTAATAGCATTAGCCTGAGTCTTTTCCTGGAATACAACTTTTACAATGGCAACATCCTCCAAGTCTTTCCTCCTAACGGCTCAGTGACTAACATTCTGCAGCAGGACTTGACCCTTTTTTTTTTTTTTTTTAAATACATCAGTCTTATGAACACTGCTTTCACCTTTCAGCTCAGCCTATGTGAGATCAGTGATTCACTTCCCATAAATAAACTGATGTGTTTATTTGTTGCCTTGTTTGCTCTCTGCCCGCATTAATGTTTGGAGGGAGAGCGTGCCAGAAAGATAACGTTGCACATTAATTCAGTTAATGAAGTATTTATATACAATACATTAACATAATAACACACATCATGATGAAATTGATCACTGTGCTTTCCGTAATAATGGTAATCCAACAACAGTTAAGTAAATTACTATGCAATTACACACTAAAAGTTTCAGTGATGGAGACCTGACACTTTATGAAACATAGCGTCCTATCTGCGTCTTAAAAAGGCCACTTTACTTCCTTATCTTTGATTGATGTTCAGCTCTTGTTTCTGTTGGGGAGAATATTATATTCTGGCCTGTGAATAAAAAACATAGTGCTAACTGTATACAGAATGTGCTATATAATAAATCTGTTATATTCCAACAGGAAATGATGACCGGGATCCCAACATTCACTATTTTCCTGTTTGCTGAGGTGCTCGTGAAGCTGTGTTATCACCATCCACAGTCACTTTCCCAGTGTAACTGCATATTCATAACCTGCTTAGAATTGGCAGTTGGAGCTTGTTGGTGCCGTACGCAGCCTGAGAGGAAGACTGTCTGGTGGCAGGAAAAACTACGACAACCTCATCTGTGTGTTTTCAAGAAAGAAATCATTCAAATCAAATGATGTAAATTACAGGCGTAAGTCCACAAAAAACACCCCCTAATGTTTGTCAGCGGACTGTAATAATAGAAGGCAACAGGGATGAGCAGCTCTGACTGTCTCCGCGTGTCTCCCATCAGGGTTATGGACAGTGAGAACACACTGTTAGAGAGGTTTTGCTGAGTAAATCAAACTGACACAGTAAAAATGGGGGACAAAAGCAGGATTTTAAAAAGTGACATGTCCACTTTCCAATGGGAACTCTACCCCTGAATGCTGTGACCATCATAAGCCACGTATCCACTGAATCATCACCTGTTCGCTGCGTGTAACTGTACAACGCAACAGTTATATTAAAACTATCAAATCAAGACAAAATTAATATAAATAAAATATATAAATATATATAAATATGTAAAAGAAAAATTAAAATCATGTTGCAGAGGAGGGTAGTGTCTCTGTAGCTGCACCGAGCGCCATGTTGCACTGCTCATTAACCTGTTTTCCCTGCTGTCCCCCTCCTGTTCCTTCTCTGATAGGTCTGATGTGTGTAATGCTTTGTTAGCACACAGACGCGTGAGTCAGCACAGTGCAGCATCACAACACAACTGATTTACGCTCCCTTCAGCTGCCTCCTGCAGCACAACTACAACCCATAACTCCAGATGAGCGAAAGCGCCTCAACAGCTGGGTCGGAAAAAAAAAAAAAAGAAGCAGAAGAAGAAGAAGAAGCAGGAGCCAGGACTTTATAAAGTATTGAAAGGATGAGTCTCATTACATCCTCCCTTAGCCTGAGGAGACACTGTGTTGGAACAAAAACTCTGGAGAGCTGCTGTGTTGTTACATAATCAGCACTAAAGATCAGGCATTCATGTGTGAGGACAGTGTGCGTCAGGCTGGGAATCAGAAACACACACACACACACACACACACACACACACACACAAAAGATGTGTACATACTGTACAGTTCTTTACAAAGCATATAGAGAATGTGCGTCTCCCTCTCCATCTCTCTCTCTCTCTCACACACACAGACAGCGGTGTAATAATATTGACATGGACAGCACCAGCTTCCACTGCACATCTAATAGATGTTGACCTTCCAAATAAAATGGGCAGATCTCCCCCGTGTTTTTAATTTCCCTTCATGTCAGAGCAAATAAAAATAAGTTCCTCCCTTCTTCCCCTCCGTCCCTTTCATCTCCCTCTGAGGATAAAGGTAGTTTCTTAAAGTTAAATCTCCATCTCTCTTTTTCCTCCGCCCTCCCCTCACTGTGACTTTCCCCTCAGCCACCTCTCTCTCTAACTGGCTGCGGCTCCATCCACTGTGAGAGCCAGCAGGGGTGGTCGCTCTCATCTAATAAGCCCCTGTCACACAGATTAATACCCACTGATGATAAATCTCCCCCCAGACTGGGTCGAACCAACTGTCTGCTTGATTAAACCCAAAGGGAGAGACAGAGCGGGTCACACAGGGAGAGAGAGAGAGAGAGACAGAGAGAGAGAGAGAGAGAGAGAGGAGTGAAAAACTCTTTTCATCTCTCCTCCTCTCAGGCTGCCATCAGCCTACAGGACATGACAGCCCGCCTTGACTTCCTGCCCTTGTTTCTCATCTCTCTCCTCTCGTTCTATCCACTTTCAGTCTTTTCCAGGGATGAGAAAAAGGATCTCTTCACATCTTTTCCTCCTCTCTCTCTTCCTACTTTGGTTCATCTCTGATGAATCCATCCATGGACAATTTCCACAACTATCCCTTTTCTCATCTCCTGTCCTCGCTGCAGGATCAGTCCACCTCTGTTAATCTCTATATATGGCTATGTTTTAGTCGTTGTGAGCATTATACTGTACCGCACATGAGATCCTTCACTTGACATGTAACATTAAAACACTGCTCAGATTTTAATGTATCAATAATAAACCAATAATATAATTAATAAGAATATAATTCTATTTTTATACTTTAAGTTTCTTCAGCTGATAATACTTATGCACATTTACTTAAGTGAACTTTTGAATGAAAGGATTTTACTTGTAACATTTTCTTTCTCACATTACAGTATCACTACTTTTACTAACGTAAAGCAATGGTCCTCAAAGCGAGGTCCAAGGACCCCCAGTTGTCCTCGAAGGGGTCCCATACCATAATGACAAAATGTGTGACTATTTTGATTATTTCTGTAATAAAACAGGCAAAAATCTTATCAGACGGGGGTTTGTGGTGTAATATGTGTCAGTTCAGGGTCCTGTGATGTAAAAAAGTGTGAGAACCACTGAGGTAAAGGATCTGAATGTTTCTCTCTCCAGTGGACATTTTGCAGATGAAGAATAAACTTGTCAGTGCTATTTCTTTACACTACTTAAAGGAAACTGTAGCCCATGACAGTGTGTCAGCTCCAGTGAAAAGTGTCCATACATTGAAAATCAACAAAACAATGTTGTTGATGTTAAAAGAAAAGCCTCATTTAAACAGTAACAATAAGAGGGAAACAACTATTTTAATCCCCTGCGCCCCCCCTGCCGCCACGATCACTAAAACGCCTCAAGTCCTCTTGTTCACTGCGGTGGCTCCACCACCCAAAGCTTTATCTGGCAGTTCTGATTTGTTTTTATACGTTTGTGCACAACACACAAACACTTACAGATGAACACATTACTCCATACGCAAATGGCGAGATGTGACCACAAACAAGATCAGTGGAATTCCACTGAAGCAGCACCACCCTCCCTCGGTATATCTATTAAGGCATTACAGCAAACACATGCACACAAGCTTACACGTAGGTGCACCTGTTTGTGGGCACACACCTGGTGGGAGGAGCTTAACTTAACTTCTCACAGTGAACAGAAACGCGAAGGAGAGTTTATTTCAAAGTGAAAAACCAGATGGAAGGATTTTAAAACAGAGAGAAAGAGGTTTAGTTTATTTCTTGTGCCTGCCAGCTAGTGCAAGTGTGTGTGTGTGTGTGTGTGTGTGTGTGTGTGTGTGTGTGTGTGAGGGTGAATTTGGTCAGCTTGCTCCAAGCAAAGCAAGATTAATGACCCTTAGCTCATTCCTGGCAAATGCCAAGATCCCTCTATATATGCGTGTCTCTGTGTGTGTGTCTGTGTGTGTGTGTGTGTGTGTCTGTGTGTGTCTGTGTGTGTGTGTGTCTGTGTGTGTCTGTCTGTGTGTGTGTGTGTGTGTGTGTGTGTGTGTGTGGTTGACCTAACAAGGAGAGCTTTGTCCATATAATGGCTTCTAACTGAACCTCAACCAGCTGATCAGCTTCTGTAAGTGTGAAGTTAACGGGGGAAGAATTATTATATATTGTATATCTGCATTTAAATTGTAACCGTAATCATATCAGCTGCATAATTTTACAGCACATGAATAAGGACCACATGCTGTTATTAGGATGTGTCCTAGATTTCATTTTCAGTTGAGAATGTCTAAAATAAATATGTTGTCCTCAGTTGGCTCTCTAGTCTACAGATTTATTTTCATAACATTAGCCGTGCGTGCTGTTTGACATCTTTATCAGGGGTTGATAGCTGCGAGGCCAATATAACTGCACTGACGGCTTCACAATAGCTGGGTTGGCTTGGTGACAAGCCATCAGCTAACACGCACACACACCCATACACACACACACACACACACACACACACACACACACACACACATTGAGATAAGCAAAGACAAAAACATTGAGAAAACTATAATGTGTGTACAGTGTGAGACATCACACTGTGACATCACACGAGCGCAAAACACATGGTATAAAAGGTCAGTGTTCAATCCAGTGTGGGCTTCTGGCTCATTCATGTGTCCTTCACAACGACTCTTCATACACACTACACCACAACATGCAAATACTCAACACACGGCATGTATGGCTCTCACACAGAAAAACACACACTTCAGCACACAATTCAAGCCCGTCTGAAGCGATCCACTGAAATAACAGACGGTAAAAAGGTGAGAGGTGAATAATTGACTAGTCCATTAACTCTCTCTCTTTCTGTCTCTCATTCCCTATCTCTCTTAACCAAACATGTTTCAGTCTACAGTTCATTCTTACCTTTAGCTCACTGCTGTAGCTAAAGGCCTTATTTTTGTTCAAATGTAATTTTACATCATCAGCCCGGTTGCAGCGCGTTCACTGTGGTTGAACTTAATGTTAACGCACTCGTCAGTCTCGTGCTGCTTTACTGAGAAACATAAAATGCAAATAAGTTTAAATATAATTAAACCAGGGAGGCGGCACAGGAAGCCACACATTTTCACCCATTTTTGTCCTTTCAAATTAGAGAAGCGGGTGAGTTTTTTAATGAACTGTACAGCGTTCTGCACCACCAGCACAAAAACCAGCATGTGTGAGACAGCAATGAAGCAGAAAGGCAAAGAGACAGACATTGCTCAAATGTAAAGATGCCAGTTAGCCTTATCCTGCTACACCTGACCTATACACTTCCTTATATCATTAGTCTTTTGTGCCAATGAATACTTTTTGCAGTGTGGGATGAGGTTACAGTAGAAGCATGACTGTTGTTTTGATTTTAAAAGTAAAAACTAAGCTGTAAATTTAAATTTTAATGCAATAAACCGTGCTTGATGTTACATTTTATTTGGATTTGACAACTGCTCTGTCTCTCTCTTGTTCCGAGTCTGTCCCTGTCTCTGTTTAAACAACAATGACGACATGCAAACTCACTGCCCATTCTCCATGCAAACCAGTCAGACAGACTGAACCAAACAAACCAAACACATGATGCTCAATGGGACCTGGAATATATACATATATATACACAAGAGAAACAGTTATTGTCCTTAAACTATTTTAAAGACAAGCTTTGGTTACTTAAACTGAAAACAACTCAGCCTCAGTGTTCACTCTATCAGTGTGTAACATGCACCAGCTGAACTACTAAATAATGTGTTTCTTCCCTGGTCCTTAGTCGGCGTGACTCTTTCCACTATAAATAGTGTGTCCGCTGACATTTATAGAGGGTTTTAATGCATCTGCTAAAGCTAAATGAGTGTAGCACTCTGTGTGCCCCGCTTTTCACCTTCAACTTACATCACCACCGCTGCAAATATGTGTGTGTCCCGTGAGTGTGTTTGTGCTGGAGTCAGTGCGCTGTGTCTGATACTACAAACATACACACACCCGTATGCAAGAATGTGCGCAGGCAGGAATATACAATATTAATGCACCCAAACGATGGGAGAACAGTGCGTTTATGCACCCACATGCAGGCATATTTTTCCCCATTGTGCTGTGACTTGTTGCTGTAAGGTAGACCATTAAAAAAAAAGAAAAACTGAGAAAAACTGAGCCTTTCTTCCAGCAGTGTCACACATTACCCCATAAACATTTTCACAATTCTCAAATCTCTTTATTTTGGGTTCAAGTGTAATTCTTTACTCTTATAAGCATATATAAAAACATTTAATAGATTTTTATTTGTAGTAAATAGATATTTATAGTTTTTCCACAATATCCCTCAGTTTTTTATTTTTGTTCACATGCAAGGACTGAAATCACTCACTAGTTTCCCTCCACCTGTTGAAACATAGCATGTGCCTGACTGCTGCAGAGCTGGAAACTGTGTAACCGGGTAATTCCGAAATCCTGTTACACAGCACAGTACAGAACACGGTGCAGCTCATTATATGGTGTTGAGAAGATTGTTTGCCCAGGTAGGTACATAACAGCTCCCTGGGCTCCTTCAATAAGCCATTAATACTGTTAATCATTCATCAGGACTGGAAACTTCAGGCACATAACACAAGCGACCTAATCATATCGGAGAGACTCCACCAACCTAATAGCTCTGCCTATTGTTGTGTGCTTTCTGACGTGTGTAACTAGGTCACCTGGCTAAGGCCAACTTCCTATCCTCACTCTCTCACACACACACACACACACACACACAAGCACACACACTGACTTCCTCTGCACATAAACTACCTCCACACAAACAGCAGATCCTGCCAGGACGAAGCTGGATGTGTGCTTGTGTGAGAATAGGACGCACATGGGCGCGCTCAGACAAATCATAATCGGTGCATTAACACCCTGTCAGGGTTTCTTAAAGTAACCACCTACCAACTGCATAATATCATCAATGTACACACGCTCAAACACACACAAATACACACCAACAAGTGTTAGAAAAACTCATTATCAAAGTAATTCACATTAGGTTCCAAACTACAAGCTTATTAACGGCTGTCACACTCCTAAATTCCTTCTTAAGCACACACACACACACACACACATGCGCACACACACATGCACACACACACGCACACACACACGCACAGTCTGATCTATCCCATATGTTTGGGTGGGATGAGCCTACATCACCTCTTAGTGGTTTTAATGCATTAAGTCCTTTCATTCAGTTCCCTAGTAGTGCGGGCTTTACACAATGACACACTAACAGTCCCATTAACAGATTGCTGTCTATTCAATTCCCCATTAGTTCAATAGATGAAGAACTCCATTTAGTGCATTTAAATTGATGCGGGCATTTGTTTAAGCCTGGATCAAGGTCCAGACTGGTCCACACTGTTTGACTGTAACAGTAACAGTGAACAGGAAGTTCCAAAGTTTCCTTCCATCCAGTAAAGATGATGTAGTTGAACAGGCAGGTCTTCTGTCTTGTGAAGCAGGATAGATTTTTATACTCAACTGGGCTTAAAATGAACCTATTCCATTATTGATTCACCTGCCAAAATGTTTTCAATTAATAAGTTCATCACAGTGTTCCTAAGCTTCAAGGGGAGGATTTAAAATTGATGACAACATTAAAGTGAGAATGCAGCACATCTTCATATGAGAGAATTTGAGAACAGACATTTGGCATTTCATCTTAAAAGATGGCTGGGATTAATAATCGATTATCAAACTAATTTTTGTGACTAATCATTTATTAAGCATTAAATGGAGTAATCATTCCAGCACTGCACTTAACTTCACTCAGCTTTGTGCTCACAAAGTTAGCAGCGCCATCGACACAACCGCTCCATCAGAGCTTTCCAGAGGAGGAGGATCTGAAGGAAATCTCTCATGACGTTAACCACCTCATCTTTGGCCTGTGAAAACCACGAATGTCCAAAACGTCAGCTTTATTTGATTTGATTTCTGGAACGATGACAGGTTCATTCATCTTATCTCTAGTGTGAAGATTTTCTTCAACCCACACACGTAATCCTCCAGTTTATCTGAAAAACTCTGAATCACCAAATGTGGAAATATGTGATTTTCTTTGGACAGTTCATTAACTCACACAAATGATAAATCTAAGTTGACTTTACACCTCTCTCACATCACACAGGATGCAATGTCTTATTTAAACCAGTAAACTTCATACTGTCTGTGCTTGCAGTGTCCTTATGTGTGCAGTTACCAGTATAGTGCGCTGATTCCTCTGTGCCTTTGTAACATATCAGGCAGCACGATATTAATCTCATCTTGAACGGCTGGGATCTCATTTCTATTCTGTCCCATGTGGACAAGGGCGCCGTTGTGTAAAAGCACTTAAGCTGATGAGATTGCGGGCCGCTGTGATGTCATGGTGCCATCTGACTGCGCACTCTGTCGAATGATGTCACACACTTAATTATAACTTTTAATCACGACTGGATCTGTGCCCCCCAAAAGACTCATCAGGGAATTGTTTCATATCGTGTCTGATTTCACAAAGTCACAGTAGATACTGTGTCAAAACCCCTTGTGTTACCGTATATAATTCATTCATTTTGTGTGTGAGGGACGTGACACACTGTGTTTTCTGTAACTATTTAAATGCAGAGTGAGTGTCTGAGCTTTGATCTCCACTCTCTTCCATTCAAAACAAAGGCCCAGTTAATGTTTCCTTACTGTGATGCCACCATCTCCAGCTATGAAGCTCCTGTGCAGCGCTTTGTAATGTTGACATGCTTTCTAGATCAGAGTGATAATGCTTTTAGGAGGCTTTTACAGCCTTAGTGATGCTACACACACACGCGCACACACACACACACACACACACACTCAACCACACATTTTAGGCAGCCTGTCTCTCATTGTAATGTTTAGCTAAAAGATGAAAGTATGGTGTCAGTCTGGCTCTAAAGACCCTGTCTCTCTCTTTCTGTATTCCCCCTGGACACGCACACGCTCACACACACACACACACACACATACACACGCACACGCACACACAAAGTACACATACAGGCTCAGCAGACACCTC
>NW_019525229.1:252567-321642 GCF_002814215.2 Seriola lalandi dorsalis
GTTTGATTAAAAAAAGCGTCACTTCAACTTGAAATTAAACAGAACAAGAGGCAGAAAAAATAAAACGCTACCCCATGTGTCTAAATGCCGAAAATAGTTCTCTGTGCATTATAATTGGTTTCAACTTACTTTCTATCAGATGGGATTTTCACGCAACAGAGGGCGAGAGAGGAAAAAGACGAGGCCAAAATGCAGGAGTGAATGCCAATGAGTTGATTGTCTATGCTTCAGCTGTACGCAGCAATCTTTGGTTCTAAAGCCCTCTGAAGGTAATACATACTCAATGCTCAACGCCCTCTCTACTAAACCCCTCAAGACTCAATCTCCAGAATGCTCCACCGGCCTCAACGACATGACGCTGCACATTTCACGAGATTTTCACGAAGGAGGGAGCGAGAAACAAGGCTGGAAGGAGGAATGGATGAATGGATGAATAAAGATGAAGGAGAATTCCAGGCATCCCACCTCCACTAAAGCAGCCCACCATGACTCTGACCCGCAAGCATCCTGTGTTCAAACTGTTTGCAGCAGTCATTCAAGGGAGGGAACAGACGTACTGGAAGAAGAGACGCAGAATCAGGGCGGAGCAAAAAAAAAAAAAAAAAGTCACCAAGAATCCCAATCATGAAATCTTTCCGGGAATGCGACAAATGGAATCTGCTTGCGTCGACTTGTGTGTGTGTGTGTGTGTGTGTGTGTGTGTGTGTGTGTGAGTGTGTGAGTGTGTGTGGCCTTTGACATCTGACTCAGTTTGACCTTTACGCTGACAGGCTGCAGTCACAGGAGTGCCTGTGTGGGCTGACCATTCACAAACAACGTGGGAGAGAGCTCCAACGACTACGTACGTGTGCATTGCTAATGTACTCCTCAGATTCGTAGAATTCATAGAGAGAGCTTTATGAGCTCAGGCGTATGAGAAGCGAATGAACTTTGCTGATGAACGTATGAAGGAGTGAGAGAGTATTTTCTGTAGGTGGCTGATGGAAGCTGGGATTTCACTCCCTCTTTTATTCACTTCCTCTCGCTGACTTTTAACACTTTTTGGTTTCAGTTCAATTAAATTCTCTAGCTCACTTCAAAACAAATGTAATGTTACTAGGCTTACAGGTCAATGGAAATGGTTTCTCTGACCTTTGCAACAAAGATAACGAGAAAATTAAGGATTTGGAAGAAAATGGGAAGAATTAAAGAGAATAAGAGAAGAAAGAGGAGGGTAAAAGGCAGAGAAATAAAACAGAGATGTAGCTAAAGACAAGAAACAGAAACAGATGCTAAGTTGGGAGTCAGAGACTAATAACCACATAAGCCAGGAGGGAAAGCCTCTAACCAGGTGTGGTATTTGTGTTGAAGAGAAGAGAGATATGAAGAGGAGGATGGAGGAAGGAGGGTTATAAATGAACACAGTTTTCCATGCCACAGCCCCACAAAGACCTAGGGCTTATCAGACAAAACTAAAAGAAGCACTGAAAGCATTTCTGATGCCTTTACTCATTCCCATGGCACCACTCAGCTCCACCAGGCCCCATCATCATCTACACTCAGAAGAAAGGAGAGAGATGAGGGGCCGGAGAAGATTAACAAAGAAAGAGAGGGAAGAAAGACTCCTTCTCTTGTCTTTGCATAACCGCTTCATATTCCCCGGTGGGAGACAACAATGCAGCCTCAACCCAAACACATGATCTACTGTAGTCCATATGTATTCTCACAGACAGTCAAGTGGTTACACTCTTCCTGGACAAATCCCCAGACATGTTTCTGATATGAAAACAGAAAAATGGGAATTCTTGCACATTTGGACAAAACCAGACAACTAAACAACACATGTCGCCTGCTGTATGACCCCGTTTTCCAACAACAGCATGCATGAGTCCACCCAGGAAAATGGGGTCCTCGAGCTTGAATGACCATATAACAGTGGCGTCCAGAAAACTGTGGGCTCCACTGTGTAAAATAACGAACACATTTTTATGAAATCAAAATCAGCTTTCAAGGAAAATGGGTGGAGGAGCTCTTCTAAAAGCCGTCTGACTGTGACTTTTGTTTAGGCCATCATATGCTAACTGCATTCCATTTCCAGACTCCAAGCCGTGTTAGACACAAACCTCCTTAATGAAACACTGCGGCAGAACCACGGCAGAACCGGGAGAGGAGCAGCAGAGGAAATACAACTGAATTGTGGAATTCATTTCAGCTCTGTGGCCAAAAACGTTGGCAACGTTTGCACTTTTCACACTCATGGGTGTGAGGTGGACGTGTCCTCACTCGTGTCATTTTTAGTGTGAATCAACTGGTTTTTTTTTTTGTGAAATTCATGAAAAGCACAGACAAGACCAAACCACAAATACAATGAGTCTCGGGCCCCACCCCTCCCTCAACAGTGTGTAGTGAAATCAAGGCAGTCCCTGTGTTTTTCAGGCTTTGATAATCTTTCTTATACTGGACTCCCATCCGCCCACACACACAGACATAGTTCACCGCTAGCCAAGTGCAAATGTTGGCACTAAAACAGAAAACTACAATGGAGTAATAAATCTTCTATCCTTGAGAGCTACCGGAGTGAGGAACGTTTGAATAGAGATTCTGTTAAGCTGCTGTTGACTACAAACAAAGAGAAAGGTTTTGGTGAGCAGGCAGGTGGACACTGGGTGGGCTGAAGAGCAGCACACTGCTTATATACAGTACCTGCATAGTTTGCGACTAACCAAGCTAATCAAAGCAGACGTAGCTCCTCTCTCCTCCACTATAAAAAGGGACCCCGATCCATACAGCGGGTGCAGCGCCAGGAGCCGGGCCCTCCCTCCTGTGCCGACACCCTAATGAGTTTCATGTGAGGAGCATTAAAACGGCTGCTAGGCCACTGAAACTGACTGGAGCTGGCAGAGGGGCCGCTCTCTGATCCCATCACAACACACACACACATAAACACAATGTAAAGTCTGGTGTTTTAGAAATTATATCAACACTCCTGTGTATCTTAAACTTTAACATAAGTCTTTCTTTACTTTACCCACATGCCTAAATACAGATGTGTACTTAATGAATATGTTTTGATGTTTTTTTAAGTTAAATGTTAAATTATCATGACCAGCTACACAGGCTTGTTTTTCTTTAAATGAAAATCCCACACTCTGATGGCAACATCGTTATGCAGTGTGTAATTTAAGCCAAACAGCTTTATGACTTTTCCCCAAACCGTTAACCAGAGAGTTTGAACAATTCCACATCCGTCTAATTAGCCACAGCACCAGTTCATATGAACACAACTTACAAGTACAACAGATACAGATGTGTCATAACTCATCGTTCTGATGACACATAGATCATATGGACCAGACTGACTTTCATATCACTCCCGGAGCAACATATTGCTCCTGATGTCAGACGGTATCTAGAAGCGGATACAGCAGAACTGCATCCGACAGCAGTTTCCATTAGCTTCAGCGCTCTGTGCACAAAGCCACCTGGACTGTTACTGTACATGCAAACCAAGCACAACACAAACACACACACATATCACCTGACCAGTTGCTTATAACAACTACACTGTCTTACATAAGAGTCTCTCTTCAGTTATCATAACACACATGCGAGCAAACACACACACACACCCTGCTGAGGATGTCAACTACTTTTAACTTAACTGGTTGCTGTGACTTTAATCAGGGTAAGAGTCATGAATGTTTGCACTTAGCAACCAACCTTTGATGCATCTGATCTGACAGAATAACAATGATGCTACATGAAATAAAATATTGATGCATTTCTTAATCTACATTTTTTTTTGTGAGGATGAGGAGAGCTGCTCTGTGGGGCGTCATATCTGCATGTTTCCCTCTCTCTCTCTCTCTCTCTCTCACTGCTGTGTGTTGGCACTCGCTCCGACTGTATTTGTTGTGGGGCCAGCGTGCCACAGGCCACTGTTGCGTAATGACACACACAGAAACAGAGACCTAACTTACAAACACTGCATTCATTCAGCATTTGAGCCTGAATCAACAGCAAGCAGGAACTGTCAGATGTAAGCACTGTGTTAACATATAGGTCAGCCATGGAAATGCAAAGGGTTAAAGCACAATAAGATCTGGTGCAGAGTGCAGCCTTAGAGCAAAGCCCATTAAAACAGTCAGGTGACTGGAGTCCGGGCTGATGGTCAATGGATACACGGTGACGCAACCTCTAAATCTTTCCTCCTCACTGCATCTGGGTGTAAACACCATCACATGGTGGAGAGGGAGAGAACGCACCGAGAGCAAATAATCAGACACAAAATACTGAAAGGAGAATGAAAGAAGAAAAATATACAGGAGGAACAAACAACAGGGTCAAATGGGGAGATTGCACAGATACTTATTTCCCTGCAGACAAAGAGAATACATTCAAAACATGGACAAATAGAGGGACCCAGACACGCTCATACAGACTGCAATCCAATCTCCAGAGGGTAACAAAATAGCTCTGTATGACTATTGCCCCATAAGCCTCTTATTATTTTGTTGTGATGGATGTCTCCTCTCATTTTATGTTTTCCATTTTAACTGTCAGTCAGTTTGCAGAAAACAGGAAGGCTGGCGAGTCTGTGCTGCTGACCCTGATGGTCACGGCACAAAGAGGCAGCTTGTTAGAGAGCCGAGCTTGTCTTCCATTCACTCCGGCTTACAGCCATCCAAATTCTGTGTCAGGTTCCCTCTCTCTCTCTCTCTCTTCATCATTTTCCCACTTCACATTTCGGATATGGTTGTGAATGTGATGCACACACAGCCACCTTTCATTTTAAAAAGTGGTCATTTTAGAGTTTTGCCATCCAAACCTATTTAAGCCCCTGCATCCACTCTGCTCAAGTGTCCCAGAGCAAGATGCTGAATCACTACCAGCTTACACAGCCGCTGATCCTGACCTCTGCCTTCTCCAGACCAGAACAAATGAAAAGACAAATTCCCTAGACGGATCAATCCCTCCAGCGGGAAGCGCATTTGACTGAACTGTTCCTTTAAATCTGAAAGCTGCTACGTGTCTGGATCAACCAGCAGCCCGGTGTTTCTGCCCAGTCTGTGCACTTGTTGTTGGCGTTGAGGTCAGAGAACAAGTCTGGCACCTGCTTGGTTCGCCAGCATCACCATTTATCAAGCCACAATAAAGGCACAAGGCAGCCCTTTGGCACCGCGCTCTCAGTGCGTAAAAGCAGCAGCAGCGCAGAGCAGAGGTTGCGACACAAATGCAGGTTTAACTTTGGGTTAAATGGGGTTTTGTACCAAGTACTGCCAATACACATCATGCATCATTTTGGGCATCGGTTTTGCATATGGTTGAATAACGTCAGACAACATGCAAACTACATTAAAGTTGCAGGTGTTGCTCCAGCCACATGAGTGATTGTTGATAACGTTGATGATGCTGATTACAGGTATCAAACCTGTAATCAGCATCATCAATAAGGATGATGTGGATTGTGAATCCACCTATAACACCTTTTTAATTGCATACATTATTTGCAAACTCATAATACAGCCCATCCAATTGAAGATTTTTAAAATTAGCTTTATCTATTAAAAAAAAAAAAAAACACTCTCAGCCACCTTCCCGGTTGTAGTCGCCTTCCTGTCCGCCCAGAGTCGCTGCCCAGGAGGCTCCAGAGAACAGGCACAGGACCGGGAGCAGGATCAACATGGCACCGTCAGGAGTCATCCTGATTCTGCTGCTGTCCAGGTCCAGGAGGGGAGGGTGGAGGTCCGTCCGATCTGATTTCAACACCAAAGTCCCGGACTCGTGGTTTCAGCTGAGATGCATCCTGATCCTGATCTTGGCTTCAGGGTTTCTCTGAGGGGCGCAGGGCTCGGTCTAACACAATGAGGGGTAAGTTGGGGTAACTGTGTTTAAATGCAGAAATGCAAAAATCTTAAATGGTTTTTATTCTGTTATTCGGTTACAGGTTACTCTTTCCTCGAAGCTACAGTCTGCACAAAGCGCACAGCGCAACTGAGGGTTGGATTATCCACTAGAGAAAAGCGACATGCTGGAAACCAGGAGATCATGTATTTTAGTGATGTTTGTGGTGTTTTCCGGTCACAAACTGTGAGTCAAAGTAATCCAAAAGTAGCGTCCTCCAGTGCAGGAATAATGTCCTGTGTCGTGGGCTGTAATCAACTGAAGCCCCACTCGCTGAAGTCGCTGAGCCTGTCCCGCCGGTATAAACAAACCTCCGCCCGTCTTCACTTTTAAATTATCGAAGAAAATTAAAGCAAGAAAATTACATTTAAAACACCGAAACAAACAAAAAAAGAAATCCCAAGCGCGCGCTGTGTCGGTGAGGCGATATAGTGGATTGCGACCGGCTCGAGGATGTGCTGCTGTACAGCTCGAGCGCTGAGTGTAAGAGCAGGCAGTCTCGGGCCCCGCCCTCCGGAGAAGGCAGCGCGAGAGTAAACAGGTGAGAATGGGGACAGGTGCAGAAAAGACCCGTATAGCGTTTTCGAAGAGTAAGATAATGGCCTCACTGTCATAATATCCTCCCGTAGAGCTGCATGTGTGTCTTTGTGTTATGAATGTTTAATTTTAAGAAAACTAAACTAAAACTCTCAAATACATCAGTAATATAATATCAGTATTGGCCCAAAAATCCAGCATGTGTTGGGTTGTAATGTGTGATATAAGCTGTTTAATGTGTCCCCTCAACCCTGAATAGGATCAGCCATTAAGTCTGATCAAATGTTTTACCCAAGGTTTTCCCCAGACTCAACTGAATGACCTTCCATTTATAATCATCGCTGAAATAATGAAGCCAATTCAGAAACTCCACGTGAAGAGGGGAAGGACTTAGCACTCACTATGGAATATTTAAATCATAGTCCAATTTACTTCTCCTCCAGTAACTATGAACAAAAAGTACAGTAGCTAAAATATATAACGCCTGTTTAACATAATGAAGCCATTTTCATTCAGAATAGCCGTGTAAAGGTCTCTCTCCTCCTCTAAACTGTGTTATCGTTTTATTAATCCACCTGTCAGTCATCTGCATCGGGAGGGGGCGGAGCCTCCAAAGTAAAGATGATTAAATAGTAGTTGTGAGGTCAATGGTCTCCAGGCCTTAAACACACTAATAATCCCTAGAGAGGGTGTTTTCTGCCATGTGCCTCATAAAGATGAAGCCCTGTGATTTAAGCAAGTAATGACACATAGTTATTTGAAAAGCAATAAACTGCACCCTCCTAGAAATTGCTCATGCCTGATTTGTAATTTTAATATTTGTCTTTTTCTTCTTTTTTTTTTGAATAATTGTACAGCAGCCACCACTCCAACACTGAAAACATGTACACTTGCTTTCCCGCTTCCTCCCTCCTTCTCCCTGGAGGGACAGCGCCACGGCTGGCACTGCTGAACGGCTAATTTCACGGGGCGGGGGTGCAGACATGTACCCCAACTCTTGGACAAAAGGGAGGGGTCACAGTGGAGCTTGGATTAAAGGATTTGGTAGATGAAGAGGGGGAAGAAGGAGGAGGAGAAGGGGTCAGAGGTGAGGGAGAGACGATAAAGAAAAAGCCAAATGGAGCTAAGAAGTGAGCGGCGCCGTCTCTCATCAAGCCCGATTAAGCTCACACTGTGCGTGTCTCATCTTTACGCGGCCGATGACTTTTGAATGACGAAGCATCACTCACTATCACAATAGATGTCTTCATTTGCAGCGGCTGCAGCAGCCGTTGGAGCTGTGGGCACTTGAGCAAACCCCACCCTGCCTTCACCCGTGACTTCTAGGGTGGCGAGCATATTTATCAGTGTCAGCGCGGAGGTCCACATCCACGTCTGGGTCAGTTACTGTTGAGATTAACTCCTGAACGTCTGGGAGGAAATTTAAATTCAGGAAGTGGGAGTGTCTTTGGTAGAAATCCATTGAACCAAAGACACTGCTGCCCCCTTCTGGACAGGTGAAGTAAGCAAGTACTAAAATAGCTGATTCCTAACCCAGACCCTTGAACAAATTGAATTGCATGAGAAAATAGTTGCAGTAAATGGGAATTACAACCAAAAGCAGGTTTCCTCCAGATATCAGTAAACAAGATAAGCAGGCACAAAGACAAAGCCAGATGCACCGACACAGTCAGATTGATTGAGGCCTTCAAACCACTCCACACACACTGGTTCAAATTGAAGCACAACATTTGCACAAATTGGCTGTTCAGATTGGCATAAATTAACCAGAAGCACCAACCAGTGAGGAGTATGGCCTTAAAGGGATTGCCACGGCTGCTTATCTGTCCCTGCACATTAATATTCAGACCCTGATGTAAGGAAGCTGCAATCCATGACCCTGCACTCCCTTGGTTAATGTGTGTGTTCAGTGTTCATGCCTGTTTATGCATTGTCACAAGTCTGTAAATGTGTCTTTTCTGTGTGTACAGTATGTGTGTGCACGCTTGCATACATGTGCGCACATGTTTGAAACAATTTTGTGCGTCGGACTAAACCAGACACGGGTTAGGCCAAAGGTTTTTTCATGTGTGATTGCAAGCATGTGTGTATGTATGAATGTGTGTGTGTGTGACTAATGGTTGGGGACCACTGGTTGAAGCTGGGTAGGGGGTGGGGGTTATGACAGAAAAGAAAATCAGACAGAGGAAAGAGCTGGAGAGAAACTGACAAGCCACCTCCTCCAGTAAATGTAATTATATGGCACCGAATCACTGAGTGAGCTGCTCCTTGATCAGCTTTAGGCCACACAAACACACACATACACATACACACACACACACACACACACACAGACACACACACACACACACACACACACACACACACACACACGTGACATTGACCTTGTTCTTGGACATCAGGGCAGAATAGAGGAGCAGTGACTTTGTTGAAAAAGACTGTTTGTTGTGAAGTCTCTGCATTAAATCTAGCAAATCTGTGAGTGGTCTATTTTCTGGGTAAGTGATTCATGCAGTCATGCTTTTTAATTCTGTTCCCGTACTTATTGGTTGTGTGTTTTTGTGTGTGTGTGTGTGAGGGGGGGGGTTCACAAATGGATGGGGGCTTTTGCCCTAAAGAGCAGACAGGCTACTCTCACACACAGAAAACCTCATTTAGCTAACAGCTTTCATTTCCCTAATTAAACCCAAGATGCTGTACACCCTGGTTTTCTGTCTCCATCTCTCTCTCTCTCTCTCTCTCTCTCTTTCTCTCTCTCTCTACATCTTCTAACCTCCCTTGCCCCACCATGCTTTCCACCTCCCATGCTGCATCTGCGCACACTTCCCTCTCCCTCCAACTGTCTGTCTAAATTTATTAATCAAGCTGTCAATCTAAAGGAATATAAAAACACAGAGCAGAAATCCTGTGCAGAATGTGTGCATTTGACCTACGATGTCTGACTAAAACAGGTTACCAGGCAAGCTTGGAGTCAATCCCCACCCTGTGTGAGATCCACTACTTGTGTTTGCATCGCAGCTGGGTTGTTGCCAACTGATTTACCCCCCATCCCTCACCTCTGCTGAGGAGGAAATGGAACAAACAGCCCAAAACCTTTTTCCACTAATCCCTAACAATGGACTCTGCTGTTTTATTGTGGAAGGGATTCAGGCTGTGGCTCTGAATCGTTGTTCTGAGCCCAGGTGAGACTGGAGACACTCACTTCAAGCATTTCATTAGCTTCATTCCACCCAAATGATCCATGACTGTGGGTGTTTTTGTCCAGGTTATTCAAGTTACACAGACATTTTAATCTGCCACAGGGAGGTTTATTAAGTGCATGAAATGAATCCATCATATTTCATACATATGTGTGTGGATAAATATAATATATGATGGATCACCTGGACTCCGGCTTTGAACAAAGGATGTATTATAATGCAATTTCTTTATCTTCCAGTATAGGAGATGTAGCTTTGTGCATAAAGTCAATCCCCAATAGCTTGTCTAAGATGATACTTTTCTGTGGGTCACATAAGACCACAAAATACTGAATGTAGAAGGTCACTTTACATTAAGGCTTTCAACAAAAGGTCTGCTGTAACCTTGCAGATGCGGGCAAATGAACCGGCTCCTCTTTTAGAGAAAATTACAACTTTAAATTCACAATACTTTTGGACTGTAACAGCCTTCAACCTGATTAGCTTGTCTCCCATTCAGCAGATTGAACACACTAGTTTTTTGTAACATGACAGCAGAAGGTGTGTGAACAGCACAAATATGAATATGAATTGAGTGTCATATCCCGCTACATTTGTTGGTCTTCAATAATCAGGGACAGCTTCATTAATCATGCTATGAAAGGTGATGAGATTCATACCACCGCTTGTTCAATGATTAAAGGCAGCAGTGGTGTGAAACAGTGGGGATGTAGCTCAGTGGTAGAGCGTATGCTTTGCATGTATGAGGCCCTGGGTTCAATCCCCAGCATCTCCACCTCTTATCTACAATGTAAAGTCCACCTTTGGCTCACACAATACTATCAGATACATTATGTTAAAGTCTGTTTTACTAAGAAATATTCACCAAACATCTTTCCGCTTCCCACATAAAGAATGAATGGGAAACAATCAGATGCTTTATCAAAGAAAATGACAACATGAAATCCACATGAATTTGTGTCTGCAGTAACCTTCATCACGGTTAGCTCACCCCAGTGGTTTCTTTTTATACAACAGATGCACTGTGGTTTGATAAATGTAATATGAAGCACAGGTTTAATGTAATATAATTTCATGATAATCTTTGGTTGCATCACCTGTTTGTATCTTCATCATTCCCCATCTTCTCTTTGTCCCCACAAGCCCTTTCCTTCAGCAAACACACAAAATGAAGGCGGTGAGGAGAAGGGGGTTGAGACTGAAGAAAGACGGAGAAGCAGAGAGCATGGAGTGGGGGTGGAAGACGGAGCAGTAAATGTGTTAAGAACAGGGGATGTAGCTCAGTGGTAGAGCGCATGCTTCGCATGTATGAGGTCCTGGGTTCGATCCCCAGCATCTCCAGCAACAGGAAGGGAGGCAACATGTTCTCCTGTAATTGGGAGCCTTTAGACTGTTGTGATTTGCTCCCAAGAGAAACAACAAGTAAATGTTTATTTGTCATGTAAATATGTTTAATGTTACTCAGGGAATGACGTGTAACCAAGCATGTGATAGAGTTGTGTTTCTTCTTCTCTCACCGCTGAGATAAAAAACAAGGAATGAAAGAAAAAGAAAAAAAGCAATACGGGTGAGAGGATGGATTGGGCAGCAGTGAAAATTGCACAACTCCTCCCAGAGGTTTCCCCAAAGTCAGTGAACAATGATTTGCCCACAAACTTGTCAGCAAGTGGAAAATCAAGGCTAACATCGTTTAGTTTGAATTTAGCAGTAGGCAAAAGCATTCACCAGAGTGGCAGCCTCCCACCACATCGAAGGTGAATGAATTGAAAAGAACCTGAAGGGTCATTTTCAGCTGCTTTTATAACTGAAATAGTTTAGGATATAATAGATTTTATCAGGCCTAAATGTCTCCCTGCTGTCCTCCAACCATTTTTTTCCATAATAGATACACACTGTGGAATTATAGATACGGTGATAAGAAAAGCAAGACTTTTGTTTAATGTCATTTTATCCTAAACTTTGCTCATTGTGTCCTTCAGTCTCCCTCCTCATATTTGTGTCCGTAAGCCCTTAAGCAAGCAGAGCACAGGGGACAAGATGAGTGAAAAGAAGAAATGAACAAAAAGAAGTGAAGGAGTAGCTTTTGTTCTCAGGCCATCACAAGAAAAAAACAAGACCAATAAGAATCTGAAATCAATTCTGTATTTTTTTTTTTTTTTTTTTATCTCTGTAAAGAGAAAACTAATCCCATGATTATTAACTGCACTTTGGCTTTCACTCCCATGAATCCCTTCAGGCTGTATTACAGTTATGTCACATGCATGTCATATTGGATATTGTAGCATAATTAAGAGCAACCAAAAAATCCTGAAATCAGCCCTGTGTCATCTTTAAAAATTTAAATTCATGGATTAAAACTTCTCCCAGGATTCCCAAGGTGTAGCAATAATCTGTCAACCTTTAACTTCTTCCAATGTGGCACGAACACAACATGACTGACGCTTCCAGGAAACACAAATATTATACCACCAATATAAATAATGCACCTGCTGAGGTGGTGCAACACAATGCTTGGCGGAGGAAATAAAGGCGTCTCACATCATCACATACACTGCCCTGTGCATGTTGTCAGTGTTAAGGTGTCTGTCAAACATTAGCACATGATTGCAGGCACCTCTCCCATACAGCCATGGGAGGAAACTGTGTGTGCCATCTATGCCGGTGCTGTGAATTGAAAATGTTCAAACAGGGTGAAACGATCAATAATTTACATGCCACATACAAACATACAATCTAGATATAAGCAAACACACACATGAACGCACACAGACTCACACAGACTCACACACACGCGCACACACACACACACACACACACCATATCTTATTAAAAAAGTCTTGTCTAATCAAAGGGATCATTTCAGCTATAATAAGCCTGCACGTCCGTGGTGTAGCCATTCTTTATTGTAAGCTGAAATATAATCATTAGCCTTATCCTTCTTAGGATCACAAAGTGCTTTGTAAGACACACATGCTGCTATTGGCCAAGGGCTGACCACTTAAACCGAACGCTGCTAAATCGAATCATCCAACGCAGTGTTTCCCAAGTCGCATTGAAAAACTGTGTGAGTGGCTCAAGTAATTTTATTAGGTATCAATTACAATTTGATTTATAGAATTTATATATGTCCACATATTTTGTTTTGTTTTGCATGTGTTACAACGAAGAGTGTGTAAGAATAAGTTAGCCAGTGAGCACAGGAGCAAAGAGAAAAGGGAAAATATTACAATATTACATTACAATTGATTGAGAGAATATTTCCAGATGAGTCATTCAGGTTCTGGAGCGCAGAGTAACAGCAGATACACTCACAAAGCTAAAGGTTTTAAGATGCACACTCACGCTGTTGTGACTCTGATGAAAGAAGAGTGTTACTTATCCAGTATCAGCCTCCTTATGGTAAAGAAAGGTAAAATGTTATTACCCAGTGTTGCTCTAACCTAATTCCTTATGTGTGACATTCTGGTAGACTGATTCCACAGCAGATGGTGCTATCAATTATTGAGCCCATGAAGACAACTCTGCCCTCAATCAGATTAAGTAGATTATGCCAAAATCAGCTCCCTTATGGTTTAGACTCTGTTTCTTAGATCAACAAACAACATCAAGTTGCACACCCCCAACACCACCTCCTTAGCCCTCTTTTAACCCGTCTTAAACACTTTTTCTCTCTTGTGACTGAAATCTATCTGTCTAATTATCTATCTATCTATCTATCTATCTATCTATCTATCTATCTATCTATCTATCTATCTGTCTAATTATCTATCTATCTATCTATCTATCTATATAAAGTGTCTCTTCTCACGAGTCTTAAAGCGTCACATCCCCTGGGTGTATTTGTGTGTATGTTAATTTATGCAATTTTCAAATCTGACCTAAATACGTTACACGTTGAGCCTTATCCGACTACATACCATGATGGAGTCACTGCCAACGTATTCGCCGTTCCACCCAACCCAATGTAAATGTCCCCTTAATCCTGTTAACCCACTCTTACTGTGTGGAGATGCTGGGAGAGTAGGAGAGAGCCCGGGGCGAGTACGACATTGTACGCCTCCACCCCGCTGAGATCTAATTGAAGAAACAAGTGCTCAGTACAAAGTGAAGCTCCTTGGCTCGCAGTGACATTAATACATGACTAGTTTGAAGAAAGAAAAAAAAAACCTCTATGATCCACAGCGTATAAATCTGAAAAACAGGATTTTGAATGTGGGGGTGCAGAAGAAGAGGAAGCAAATTTTAACAGCAGCTTACGTTGTGTTTAAGTTGAGGTTCACAGCAGCGTACCTGCTGAATCAGCCAATCTACAAGTACGGTCCAGCAACCAGCAAAATCCTTCAGTCAGCATGACTTTGCTGCTATTTTATTGACATTGAATGAATAAAAAGACTACAAGGTAATAGTCTATGTATTCTTTTGTTTCCTAACTACTTTCAATATAGCACTTCGGTGGAGAGACTTTTAACCCTCGTTGGTGTCACTTTCAAAGCAAACTTTACGCAGAGTTTATCATTTGTAACTGATGGATTTATTAATAATTAGCAAATATTTAGTTTCTTTTTAATAGTATATATAGATACAATATTTTTCTCTTTATAGTTCTGATGCATCACCCATGTATCGCTTTTTATTACATTCATCCAGAATATTTCCAGAACGCTTTCCCCTTCACAGTGATACTATTTTCTCTGAGGTACACAAGAATTCATTCCACCATTGCTGTTGTGTAGAGGACATGTCAGACTTTCAATGTAGTAGGACACATGTCTTAGCAGCTGTCGTAGCAAGTAAAACTGTTTTACTGGGAGAAAGCTAAGCCACTGTGGGACAATACATCACAAAGAGCTTCGCTCGGGCCCAGCATAGTGCTACATTTCTTGTGTTTAACATTATTTAAGCTAATTGTAGGCTTTTTAAAAAAATATTATAACTATTTCTCAGTACAGTATTTACAAAGCATAAATAGATCATGTTTCATCTCCTTTCCTCTCTATTTCCTCTCAGCTTGAGTTGATGAACAGCGTGTTTCAGTGTGTTTATGTATCCACAAGGTCCCACATGCTTTTCATTGTAACTAAAGCTTTTTGAAAAACAATAATTAACCTCCTCGCAATCCATTCTTGCAGATTTAAACACATAATCACTGTGTGTGTGTGTGTGTATGAGGTGTGGGTCAGTGGATGATAACATGACAAGATGTTTACTGATAGATTTGTAGCATGCGAGACGATTGGGGTCATTGTTCCTTGATGATAAAATCTTCCCCCTGAAAGGATAAGGCAGGTCTATTGTGTGCTAAGCTGTTCTTGACAATTGATTCTCACTGAGCAAGAAAAAGAGTCTTAATTGAAAAGGAGTGAGGAAGTGGATTCACTGGACAACATTACCAGCCGTAGTTAGACAGTCCAGATGCTTTACAGTAAGAATAAACTTAAATTTCAGGGATGAGTTCATTCAAGTTGAATCACAATGGAAGATTTTGCTGATGATTGTTTGCCACAGAAACATGCTTGTGCCCAGCGCTGGGAGATAAACTGCTGTGGGTGGCTGATAGCACAGAGATTTAAACCCTTTACTGTAAATGCTACCACAGCTTTTGACTCTGGCTGGGGCTGCCTCTGTTGGCTTTATCACTCTGCTGCAATGTGGGCCTGAGCAGATGTGGACTATTCCCATTTCAGAGACAAGAGCTGCTTTGCTGAATATGTTCAAGGCCTTTTAGTGTCAAAGCATTTATTGTTTGAGGGAGAGGAATGCTTTGGCTGTACTGCTGTAAAACTGTACTGAGTCCAGCTTCAGTACTGATACTAAGACCAATTTCCTCCCTCCGACTTGTGTTTATATTCTCCCCAGAGCTGAAAACATTTTTATCCAGAACCACTGTACTGTACTGTAGCTCTGTTCATCCTAAATACACCCCTGATACTGTAGTCATGCTAGTGGCATGGCTGAAACTAATGACGTTCCCATCGGCCTCAGCTGTAGTTTGTGTGTAGGGCTAATGCTAATGCTTGTGCTAACATGATAAACCAAAAGGGTAAACTTTAGCATTAAGCTTTGTCATGTTGGCATTGGGCACAGTATGTGCACTGCCTAGTTTGGCCTTTATTACTATAAATATGACAACACTCAAACCTTTCATACATTCGAATGCACTGCCATCATTTTAACACAGCTGTACACTGACAAGACAGACGACAGCATGTTAAGCCTTCCACACTCATTTGCAGGAAAAAATTACATCGCACTCAGACTGTGTAAGATCACATTGGAATAATTACACAGCAGCCAGTGTTGAAAGGATATGAGATCATGGTTATATGGAGGAAACAGATAATTTCATTCAGCTGATTCAGTGGTTGATTACACAGATTATTCTACACTATGGATCGCTGATGAAATCATTCACTCCGCTTATGTGTGACTGTCTGCAGCTGTAATAATCATCAGCCTGACATGTTGAAGACTACATGTTACAATGGTGTCCAGTACAACAAAAATATAGTGTATGTTTTGTTTGACATAAACTGGAATATCATAAGTCACTCACACGGGACGTACGCATGCACAATGCACGTCTAATTAGGTTCTTTTATGTCGTGAGACTATTTCTGGCCCTGTCTCTGTAACATAGAAGCTCATTAACATGAAGTCTTTTTACATTACACACTGAATTATATCTGCAACATACAGTATTTCACCCACATTCACTAAACCTGACAGAACGGCTTCTTAGAAAGATCATGATGTCGCTCCAGTGTCTCCTTTGAAAAAAAGCTTCTTTTATAGTGTATTGCTCTCACCCCAGTGGGGATGTAGCTCAGTGGTAGAGCGCATGCTTTGCATGTATGAGGTCCTGGGTTCAATCCCCAGCATCTCCACCTCTTATCTACAATGTTACCAAGCACTAGTCCTTCCCAGCTTCCTCATGTCCTCCTTTGGCTCACAAATACTAAAAGATACATAAAGTTCAAGGTTGTTTTACTACAAAATATTCACCAAAAATCCTTGCACTTCCTACATAAAGAATGAATGGGAAACATCAAACTCCTTGCAAAGGAAATTGCAGCAACAAATCCACATGAATTTGTGTCTGCAGTAACCTTCATCAGGGTTAGCTCACCCCAGTGGTTTCTTTTTATACAACAGATGCACTGTGGTTTGATAAATGTCTTTACAGTAATATGAAGCACTGGTTTTATGTAATATAATTTCATGATATTCTTTGGTTGCATCACCTGTTTGTATCTTCATCATTCCCCATCTTCTCTTTTTTCCCCACAAGCCCTGTCCTTCAGCAAACACGAGAAATGAAGGAGGTGAGGAGAAGGGGGTTGAGACTGAAGAAAGACGGAGAAGCAGAGAGCATGGAGTGGGGGTGGAAGACGGAGCAGAAATAAAGAGAAGGGGGTAAATTGATTCGTGGCTGGTTATAAGGCCTATGGAAAGGGAAAATGCTTGGATGGACGACAAATGTAATGTTGCTGAGAACACACTTACATCATGACTATTAATAAAGGACATGGTTCAATAATCAGCACATGAATATGGAGTAATGATTTCATCAGGAGGGAGAACGGGTTTGCGGAGGGACAGAGGGAGGGATGAATCCAGCTCGGGCGTCTGCTCTCATGACAACAGCTCCTTCATTTGACGATTCCGCAACTGGGGATGGAAAGAAGAAATTCATAGGGAATTAAAAAGGGAGAGAAGGAATGACAGGTGGACAGGAGGGAGGAGGAAGAGAGTGGCGTCTTTCCCTACCAAACATCTGCCGGCTGATGAGCAGGAGAGGAGGGGAGAGGAGGGGAGAGGAGAGGAGAGGAGAGGAGAGGAGAGGAGAGGAGAGGAGAGGAGAGGACCCAAAGTTTGAGAACTAAAAATACACATAGCAAAGTGGGGAGAGCAAATAAATCATATATTCTTTAAATACTGTATGAGATTAGAGGAAGGGTTCATCCCTCATGACGAGAGGGATTGGGAGCCCATGTCTCATTCTAGCCAACAGCCCTCTTCCTACTGTATGTGTGCATGAGAGAGAGAGAGAGAGAGAGAGAGAGAGGGAGAGAGAGAGAGAGAGGGAGAGAGCTTTGTGGTCCAAAAGCCAGTTTTCAAACTAACAAAAGAGCAGGTATTTGTTAATGATTTTTGAAGGGAAATAATGTTGGTTCCTTGTGTATACGTCTATCCTGTATTGCCTGTTCTCCATCTATAAATGTATTAAAGATTCAATTTCTCCCTAAAGCTGTAAGTTGAAATAAAATGGATTTGAATTGGCTGGATTTTACTTTGTTTTTCTAGCAAAAGGCAATCAAATCTGCTGGTGATGATTTATGGAAGTGTATTTGACACAGACCTCCTGTCTACAGCACCTGAGTGCACACAAGAGCCGCACTATATTACCTGCTCTTTCACTGATCACAAAAAACAGTTTATTTTCTTGGTTTCAAACCTGAGTGTGTTTCATTGAGTTTCTTGTAATGTTGTCAAGTGGCGTGTGATGATGTTGTCAGCGTACTCTGGAAATACACAAAGACGAATGCTCGATAACAACTTCTTGTAGCAATGTTTGTGATACAGTCGCTTCTACCACATTGAGATGACAGTTTATCTCCCGTGCGAGCGAGGCTGAAAAGATTTATTTAGACAATGTCACAAAAGATTCTGTTGTTTTTCCTCTGAGTGTAGGAACAGGTAGTTTCTCAGGGGTAAATGTAATCTGACAGACTTGGTTGGTGGTGTTACCCCCCTGGGTAAAAACTAAAGAATATGATCTGCTCAGGAGAAACATGTCAGAAAATATCACATCGCTTTAGTCACTCATTCACTGTTTTGAACAAATCACAGTATTTTTTCTTGAGGCAAGAACTGAGAGGGAATCATCCAGGAATACAGTCATAGGTGCTTTCACACATCCTCTTGATGTTGTCTCACTCCCCTCAGTCAGTCCGTCTATACTTAAGCTTTCTGCACCTGCTTCTGGATGGAGGAGGAAGAAGGTGAAGAAAGGCAAGAGAGTTTTAAAAACTAATTTAAAAAATGATTTGTTTATATTCTTGTAAGTCTAATTTATAAAAAATAATTGATAGTCCTACTTTCACCTCCTGCACCAACAATTAACAGTTCTGTAGACAACTGATGGTGAGAGGCCGGTAGAATATTTTCTAACCCATTTTATATTTCAAATAATTGTCATTCACAGTGATAAATCTGCACTATAGCACATCTCATCAGTGCACTTTAGATAAGAGGAGAGAAAGAAAGTTACCTTATTGTTCTGATACATAACACCCTTTATTCATTATACTAGTCATACACATATACACAGTCATTGCTAAGAGAAAGTGTGTTTTATGTTTCTCCTATTACGTGTAAAGTGGCAGCAAATTTGCTCCTGGGCACCACTCGTTCGATCTCTCTTTCTTCTTCACTCTCTCCATTTCCCTTCATGTCCTCATCCCTTCTTCCATCCCTCCTCTGAACACTCCTGAGCTTCTCCTTTGAGCTCCTTCAGCTCCCTGAAGACAGGCAGACAGGGAGGCAGGTTTTTTTGGGGGGTGGGGGGGTGGGAGGGTTAGTGCTGATGGGGGATGGAAGAGAGGGTGCAAAGAACAGTGTTCCCAGAATGTCAACACCCACACATGTGCACATCAACCTACATACACACACTAGAGAACCGGCTCTATAACCACCATACCCACTGGCACACACACCAACACTCGCACACAACTGCTGCCAGTCTTTCCACCTCAACCCCCCACCCACCCCTCTGAGGCCCCACTGTGGTTTAATTGGTGTAATTATATTTGCATAAGGCCGTCCTGTTTCAGCTAACACACACACACACACACACACACACACACACACACTCCTGACAAGTTTTAATAGGCAGGATAATTGAATATGTTTCTCCCGCTGGTGCCCTGAAGGGTGTATCCCTACATTTTGAGAAGGATCAGGCCTCCATACGTTTACTTAGACAAACAGGAGCCAATAACTCAACTGTTAATTAGATTTCAAAGGTTAATGGGCTCTAAGGGAGTGTTTGGGGTCATCATTGTACAGATGATTGAGAGAGGTAACAGTCTGCCTGCAAAGAACTCACACACAGAAGACGATAAGCTCCCTGTTAGTATCAGCCCAGTAACAAATGTGTTGCTATTCCCTTTTCCATGCATGAATTCACACTCCCTTGTGAAAAAAAAAACAAAAAAAAAAAACAATGTTAATGAAAAAGAACAAAAATAATGAGGGGAGGGCTTGAAGTGGAAATCATCCTGACATTTTCCCAAGTGTAATTTTTCTCCCCTCATTATTACCTGGTTACAGCTTAATATGTGAGACTGAATGAACGCTTCTTGTCCAGAACGAGCAACAACAAGAGAAACATAATTAGAAGCTCTAAGCCGAGCAGCTGAAGATGATGATCAAAGTAGCTACAAGTTCAGCCATTTAGTTGTTTTCTACTGTACAGCTGCAGTAATTGGAGGAGGCCTTGAGGTGGTGGATTAAAAAACAGGGTTTATTCAAAGGGTAATTATAGATGATATGCTTTATTTTTATATTTTATGATAAAAACATTGCATCTGTGTTACTTAAATGGTCACATCAAACGTCTCAATCATGACTCCCAACAAATCTGTGGTACATCATTTTAAGGCCTCATGCTAAACTCACTGTAGAGTAATGTAATAAGTGTGAGCACTCAGTGTGGTTAAAGGGTTCTTATGTGAATGTAATCTAATTCACTTTTAAGACTGATAGAAGAAGAAATGCTTACAGAAAACATGTTTTCTTATCTGTTTTAAACTCTCAACATGATCAATGTTGAAGTGATTTTAAAAAGATTTCATATCGAAGAAACTTGATTCCTTAAAATAATTATTATTGGTCCAGCAGAAGAAGAATCCCCTTCCTCAAGGTACACAACCCAGCAGGCACCAGACATCAGTGTAACATCAGAAAGATGATGTCTGCAGTGACTCTAATGTCAGGCAGACGTTAAACGTTAGTTGGAAATGAAAATTGTGTTGTGTGTCCGGCATGAGGCGTGGCTGGTCACTCCCTCTCTCCCGGTCTCTGGCAAACGAGGCACACCTGGGTTCAATCTTCGGCAATCACCTTCACCATAAAAGCCTGGTCATGACTACACTCCTGTGCCAGATAATGTGTCACCGCCTGTTTTTTTTTTATGTCTTGTATTTGCTTTAAAACCTCTTACATTAAAACTGTTAAAAGACGCCGCCAGTGGCCGAGTCTGCCTCAGTAGGTCCAGAAAAAAAACACACACACACAGCAAGTGCTGCACGCCTGCTGAGGAAGCATGACGTCCAAAAAACACAGAACATTTAGTGAAGTTGGACACAGCTTGTGTCCAGCAGTTAAAAGTGTAAAATATTTACATATTCATCGACTCTGGGTTTTCATTGAAAGGGAAGGAGCAGATGTGACTAAATTGATTTATATCAAAGTAAATGAACCTTTTATGAAAAAAAACATAGTAGACAAATTTTTTTTATTCCAAGCAGAGTTTTTATTTATGTCTTAAAACACGTCTGGAAGAGAACTTTGATAAATCAACAAACCACCAATCTGTTTTCAAAGCCAAGGACAGCTGACAGCTTCTTGGCAGTCTGATACACAGGTTCCCGGACGTCTTGGTTTATGACTCTCTGTGACCGCAGCAAACCCTGTAAAAAAAATGTTACCATGGGAAATTTCACCTGTATTACATTAACTGAGCTTTCAGGCCTGGGAGTGTTAACTCCTCCACCTCATGTACCTACAGCATTTATCATACAGGTGTTCATCAGTGTTTCAAGTCAGGTCCTGAAGATTATAGATACAGCTCAGCTAAAACCCTCACTAAAGAAACCCCCCTAGACAATAATGCACCAATCAGCTATAGGCTGATATCCAACCTTATTCATTAGTAAGATGAAGATGGTTTCAGTGCAAAAGAATCCTTTCTTATTTACAACAATATCCTGGAGGAATTTCAAAGTCAGTGTTGGAGATCATGTGTCTGAGGAACATGACATCTGCCGTGGAGTTGCTCAAGGGAGCTGCCTTGGTCTATTATTACTCTCACTGTACATGCAGCACCTTGTTGGCATCATCAGAGAGCACAATGTGTGTCTCCACAGTTATGCAGATGACACACAACCGTACATCTCTGCTGAACCAAATGATGGTAACTGTTTGCGATCACCTGCTGCTGGTTAACTGATGTTTCCCAGCAACAGCTGAACAAAGGGAATGTCACATTTTACTTGATCTTATGCATGTATTCCAATTTTTCATTTCATCATTGTTATCATTACTCTGTAAGTTTTATTTTCCATCTTGTGTTACATAAATTTTTATGTCTCATTTCTTGTGAAGCACGCATGTGTGTCAGTGCATGTAATTACTTTATTGTAAAGCTCTTTCAGCTACATTTCTTGTATGAAAGGTGCTATACAAATAAAGTTTATCATTATTATCATTATTATCATTATTACGTGCAACCCCTCGCCAGTGGTTCCATATGTCTATGAGCTATAAGCACTTCAACCTTCTCATAGTGCTTGGTTTAAGAGATTTGTGTAATACATTCGTTCTTTCTCTTTCTTTATTTCTAAATTTATTTAGGGCCCCTCAGGAGGTCCAGACCCCCAGGTTGGATTGGGAACCACTGCCCTAGCAGATACTAATAATGCAGTGCACTCTTCCAGAGTTACACATCCTGCTGGCTCAGAGGCAAGGCATTGTGGGTTCAAATCATGCCAGTATCATTCCCTCTCTCTCTCTCTATCACTGCTGTCCTACATTACACACTGCACACTGTACTGGCATGTTCTCAGCTTTACAACTGAGTAGTATGGAGACAGTAATAAAGAGGCAAGAAGGTTTCATTACTGAAAGATATTCATAAAAAATGATTTTCTTCATACAAATTACCTTCAAAATGACCCCATCTCTCCAACAATACAGTGAAATACCTTTCAGATGATCTCAACAATAAGAGTGAGACACCCAATCTTCTGCACCTCAAAGCTGTTTTCAATGATCTCCAATTCTGAGACACCACCTCTGGCCATGGCAGGGTGACAGCTGCAGTTTTACATAATGCACTGTTGCATTTTTTAGGCTTTTCTTTTTTATTCCCTTTTTTTTTGCTCTGTTAACCACATCTCCCTTCCCCCTCTCTCCCTCTCGCTCTTTCATTTATGAACTCACCTCACCTACGCTATCCATCCCTCCCCCCCTCTCCTCCTCCTCTACCTCCTCATTTTCCACACACACCAAACCCCTCGCCTAAATATGAAATCTGATTTTCCTTCTCTCTCTCTCTCTCCCTGTCTATCTCTTTCTCTCTCTCTCTCTGTGGATGAGGGTCTCTGGGTCTTTTGTTCATCCACCCGCTCATGTGGCCTCCTCAGGTTGCCACGGCAACCGGGTGTATACATACTGTTGCTCCGGGAGAGAGATCGAGATGGAAAAGGAGAATGGGATGTAGAGAGATGAGAGAGGGAGAGAGAGGTTGAGAGGGATGGTACTGAGTCAGAATCAGGGGAGAGAGACAGAGAGCAAAGAGGACAGAATGTGGTGGAAATATGGAGTGATTAAGAAAAAGAGAGGAAAGGGAAAGAGAGGACAAAGGGATACAGAAATAATAGGACTGAGGAAGATGCAGATATCATTTTCCTTTCTGCTGCAAGAGCAGTATTTTTACCCAGTTCCCATTATTCTCCTCTGAATGAAATGACCCTATAAAACCAAGCACAAAACAAATTTATACATGCAATTCCTATTCCAGTGCTCAGCATTTCTTCACTTTCTGTCTATTTGTTTGGCAAAAGATAATTGAATTCTTCTTTTTTTTCAGAAGCACAGCAAAGTTTTAATCTAATCTCTTGCTCTGGAACTCATCCTGTGTCTTTCATATTAGCGCTTGATTGTAATACAAGAATTTAATGCTGGCTCCACCGTGGTCACATGTTGCAAAATGATCAGAGCATCAGCAAAATACTTCAAATGGAAAATGTACTGCTTTCAAAAAGGAATTCAAAATGTAGACAAACGCAAGCCAGTGACAGTCCCTTCATTTTCTCAGTCTGCATAGGGACTCATAACTTTTACTATAAAGTTTCTAATTAGGTCACAAAATTACAGAAATCAATTAAGATTGATTACCAAAATATAAGCTAAAACAGCAGCAGAGGGAGGAATTCTTTGATTTTTATTCTATTATTCTGTCTGATTGTTATATTGTCTATTTCTCACTGGATATCACATATAATAAAATGGTATCATAAAACACAAAAGGGAGAACGCTAAAAAAGAAAGAGAGGACAAAATGGAGTGGGCAGGAAAACTTCAAATGACGTTGAATCAGGGAGGAGAGAATCGAAGAAAAGAAAGGACTAAGAAACGGACTGAGAAAGAGAAACAAGGAGAAAGAGACACACAGAGAGACAATAAATATCAGCATTCTTGTCCAGGCAGCATCTTCCTCCACCCAGTTGTCTGTGTTTGCTGTATTAGAGACCCTGTAGGAATCCAAACCCTGCAGACAAGCAACCATCTGCCATCCTGGCTCCGGTCCAACGCTGCTCTCTGCAGCCAAGATGGCGCCCAATCACACACATTCAAATGAATTATATCTGAAACTCACAGTCAAACGAGACATGTTTTATTATAGCAACAAATACAGTGTGGTGAAAGATTCACTAAAGCTAAATTCTGGTTTAGGGAAAATAGACTAGTTACTGCATTTTCTTTTCATGTTAATTCAAAGATCAGCTGGAAAGGTTTGGGCTGTTTAAATTAATGCAGAGATCGCGGCCAACAATGGCAACCAGCTGGAGTTAACACAGAAACATATGAACCGAAAAAATTTAAATACAGACAGAAATTACTACAGCGTATTACTACACTACTACTAAACGTACAGTACTGTATGTACAATAGCAAGGCCTACTGTAATGTTACATACTTAACATGAAAACATTCAAATTCACATGTATGAAATATAACAAGACGCATGCTGTACTTACAGAATGTTCTCCATAATAGGAAGAACAGGAAAAAAATTATTCCAACTTGGGAATGTTCGCACTTTATTCCAAGATAAATACTCCCATTACTAGCACTGCAAAGCTAAGTTGTTTTTCCCCCATTCAACTGCTATGCTGTATGCTGTATTAGACTACCATGTCAGATTTTCAGGAAACTAAAAATTCATTTTAGCAAACGGAAATCCTAATGAATGTGAATTGTAGATGCATTCTGAGAAAACGAATGTGTAGTTTAGGGGCAATTATAGCCAGAATTTCAGAAATGGTAGTTGAAATGACTATACTGTAGAAGAAAGCAAGCGACCCAGCAAACATCATTAATAAAGCACCTTACAGAAGTTGTTCACAGGAATACATGAGGTATAGAGGAAGACTAAAGAGTGGCTGGATGGGTTTAAAGCTGATATGAGATGGTTTCAGTGCAGCCAACTTTTTCTCGGTGACAAACGAGGACACGAGGAAAACATTAACACTATCTGACATTACTCTGCAGCTAATAGAGGAACGGGTGCCCAGTGACTGGTTTGGGAAGTTGGTGGCAGCCTGTATGGATGGATGGTGACCTGCTTATATGTAGACTGATGGTGTGTTGCTGAGAGCTGATAAAGGAATGATGAACAGAGGCCGGAAGGAGAGATGGAGAATGAAGATAGAGGATAGTACCATTAACCATGCCAAGTGCACATACATGCACACACAGAACTGTGGTAGGATCATGACATGATTTCAAGCTAATGCTGAACCATCCAGACTTACTGGCATCAGTCCCCACACACACACACACACACACACACACACACACACACACACACACACACACACACACACACACACACGAGCAGCTCTCCATTGTAATAATCTTTATTCTCTATACATATAGGCCAACCCACATGCTCAGAGGATACCAGAATATAACATCACTCAGCATGAAACTGCACAGAGGTTCATCCCATTATTCAGAAATATCTGTGTTTCTTTGGGTCATGTTATTATTTTTGTTATTCTTTAGCGTCATTACGTTTATAAGTAGAAAGTTTTCTGAAGAAAATATGTCGTCGTTTCTAGGGAGCTGTTCCGAAAGTGAGAGCAAATGAAATGTAGAGTAAGTAAATGACTAAATTGATTTTTTATAGGCAGGTGCTTGAATATTACGATGGTTGCTAAGTGGTTGCTATGGTGTCACTGGCAGTTCGGTAAAGGGTTGCTATCCTTCCTCTGTTAGAATCAGGACCATTTATAATGAATAGATGTGTGTTTCGGTATTGTGCATCATCTGGACCTGCACAAATGGAGACTATACTGTGTTTATCAGTGGATTTTTGAATTCCCATTATTTGTGTATCTTTATTTCACCTTTATGTGTTTAGATGTCTGGAAAGAATATGGCAACTTTGTTTAAACAGTGTATATCTGGGCGGCTGTGGTTTAGGAGGTAGCGCCAGTTGTCCACTTATCAGAAGGTCAGTGATTCCATCCGTGTCCTTGGGCAAGATACTGAACCCCAAATTGCCCTCAGTGTCTCATGGGTGTGTGACTGTGTGTGTGTGTGTGTGTGTGTGTCTGTGTCTGTGTGTGGCAGAAGGAAGGCATAGTAAAAGGGCTGGTGAATGTGGCTTGTAGTGTCAAGCGCTTTGAGTGGTCGATAAGCCTAGAAAAGCACTATATAAGTGCAGTCCATTTTAACGATGAGGATGAAGGAGTTGTGCTTGGTTTGCAAATGTAGATTACTCGAAGTAACAAGTGAAAATATTTGCTTATTCAGAAGAACGTAAAGACCTGAATTTGTCTAAAACCTTTATCCCATCTCCCTTCAAAGATACATGATGTACATTTCATTTTAATCAGATGTTATTAATCCTGCATGTTCTCACTGAAGATATTTTACACATCATAATATCTATGGGCCTATCTCTGTCTTTACCAAGTCCGAGGGATTATACGAGCCACATGTTCACTGTCTATATAATTACAGATTACATGTGATTACACAACACACACAGACGTGTGGAGCTGTGTAATCATTCTTTTGACATGTGGTGAAAGTCAGCATATTTCAGTTGTTTGTCTTATCACTGACACTGAGACAGATTAATACAGAGTACTTAATCACCTTAATAATTCATGTGTATGTTTGTGTGTGTGTGTGTGTGTGTGTGTGTGGTGTGTATGTGTAGATGCATTAAAGCTGCAATCCATGCAAAATCAATAACATGTTAAGTGAGGTCAGTCTTGGGTCAAACGCTGGATGTTGACTGTACATCTTGTGTGTGGGCATGCGTGCACAAGTCTAACTATACATACATGTAATTATGTGACGATGTACATCACTGCAGATTACACATGAGACCATGTGCGCATATAAGTGTTAATATATGACCATGTCTCAGCTGGTGTCATGTGGGCAAAAGCTGAGGGGGCAGTATCGCTCAGAGGGGATTGTCACATATAATAAAGATGCTGTTGATAATGCATGTGTGTGTGTGTGTGTGTGTGTGTGTGTGTGTGTGTGTGTGTGTGTGTGTGTGTGTGTGTGGTCCTGTGCTTATAATAATGGCAGGGTCCAGCAGGAGACACGAGGACTGGTTGGTACAGAGTTGGTTTAGGTTGTTTGTTCCAGCAAAAAAAGTGCACAGTGTCAGTGACTTCACCATCTGCAAATACAAAGAAGAAGACGTTATTTTACTTATATGATAAGAGAAGAAGAAGCAGATTTGTTTTTACCAAACAAAATTGTGATAATAATGATAAACAAAAAGTATAACAAAGAATTTCTACCTTACTTTCTAAGTTTCTCCATCCCACTCTGCTAAACACACACACACACACACACACACACACACACACACACACACACACACACACACACACACACACACACACACACACAGTCCTTCTTCCGTTTTGACCTTTAAATACACTGTCAGTTTTTTGGGTTTTTTTTTTTTAAATCTTTGTTGAGACACAAACAAAACCTGAAAATGCCTGTAGGCTCCTGTTCACAATGTCACAATCAATGCTTTCTGACATTTTGGGAGGAGGGAGAAGGAAGGGGGTGGGGGCAGGGGGGTGGGGTGGTGTGTGTACAAGAGTGTGTTCGTGCATTTCACTGTGTGTACAAACCACCTACTAGTAGATGGACAGGTGAAGCAATTTTTGTCAAACTGCGGCTCTAAGCAGCACCTGCTGACGTTTATTAAAATACACATTTCATACATGGTGAGATCGCAAGTGAAATACCGCCTTTCTGTCACTTTTCTATTCTCCACCACTGCTCCGTCTGAATAGGAAAATATGTGAAGCGGTCAGGAACAATTTTCAGTATAATTTCTACAAAAACATGGTGGTGGAATTGCCTTTTGTTTTCTTTAATAATGTGGATTATACAAGTATAAATAGTGTGTAAGACCATGTTATAAAGCTGAAGAGCCATCTGATTACACAGAGTACATGCACTGTCTGTACACTGCCAAAATCAATACACATCTGATCTAGCTATCCCAGCTAATGGAGGGCAGTAGCTGAAAGTATTGACAGCATGTGTTCAGTCGCATTAAATCAATACCAGCTACAGAAATGCTTCAAAATGGTCATTTATCAAAAAAAAATAGAAAAGAACAGAATAAAGCAATAGCTGCTCCACTGTCAAACTGATACAAAGGAAGATAATCCTTGGCAAAGAAACATTTTCACAAACATGACCTATTGGAAAATTGAATACGCCTTTTGAATAGTCAATACAGTGTAAAGCACTGCAGAGGCAACGCAGTCAGTATCAACAACGGGTTTCTCCACATCCACACGCACTCATGCACAGCACATGCATTGACAAGCTAAGGCAATTCTGGATAAAGTAAATCTGACCGAGCGTGTCTGAGGTTGTGTGCACCGTTTTGTTGAAACAAACACACACACACACACACACACACACACACACACACACACACACACGAACACGCTCTATTTGTCTAATTTGTGTGCATGCTGACAACCTGTTGCTTCATTTCCTCGTGTGCCTCGACCACACGCTTGCTCCTAATCATAGCTATTGCCAGCCTGATTGAACGTCCGTACGACTGCAGCACTACGAACGCCGCTTCAATCAGCGGTCAACAAGGTCAGCATCCGTGTCATTGGTGGGTTCAGGACGGCAGCTTGTCAACAGTGACAGTGATTGTTGCTCAAAGTGTCAGACCAATGAGGGAGATGGTGAGGGTGATGGCGCCCTCATGATGTGACTGTCTGTGTCTCATACATCTGTTGATTTGACACAAACGTGCCAGCAGAGAGTCAAGTTTATTAATAGTGATTGGATTCATTTCTCTCTTATTGTCTGGTTGTATAATAACGTAAAGCAGGTGCGGTCAAGATAATAATTTCAAAACTTTGACGTGTTTGATGCCGATAGAAAATGAAGATACTCGACAAGGAGCAGCTGATGCTAGCGACTGAGCATTTACTGGGAAATGTTGGTTTTAAAATCTAAGGTTAAGAGATATTCCAAGACAAACACAAACAGACAGAAAATAAGAAGATAACAAACCTCTCTGTTCATACAGCACAGACCTGCCTGCTCTTTGTCCTCAGCTCGCCTCAGGCTGTCCTCAGAGTCCTGGTACGGTGACCAGCTAAAGGTTAGGATTTGCTCTGGGGTTGAGTGCACCAATTAGAAAGAGGTCGAAGTCCAGGGTCCATCTGAGCCAGTTTATATCATGTATTTCCTTCCTGCTCACATTGCATTGCCTCACATGTTATTTTCCAGTGTCCAGCAGCCTCTTATTTGCTTTTCCTGTTACAATGTGAACTGGGCTTGGCAGTATGGTGTTTGACTAATACTGGTTTTTATGAAAGGGTTCCCCATGCTGAAGGTTGGAGGACAGCACACTCTTTGAAAGTTTAATTTAATTTATTACACTGCAGTATTTGTACTTTTTATGCTTTATCTTTGTAACTGCAAAACATATCTGTGCGCTTTTGTCTTTGATGTGAATATATGCACACCCTTACATTACTGTACGTGTACAGTCTGATCGATTTGCTCCGGGCTCTTCTTTTCCCTCGGAGTTAATCAAAAATCAACGATCACATATTTGTATTAAAGCTTGCAAAAACTGTTTGTGATAATATTCAGTATTTCATATTTTTCCACTGATGAAAGATCAAGGCAGAACATTTCTTTAAAAGGAAACCTATACAAAGTGAAATTAATAAGTTGATATATATAAAAGAAACTTAAGTTCATTGCCGTTTTTTCAGACCGTAAAAGCCTGTATATATAAACCATATTGTATGTGTCTGCTCTTGGAGGAATCTCTGTAATAGAAGAGTTAGGTCACCAGAGAAGTCAGCGTCTGACATTTACTGAAATACTAGTATAATTGTCTGACTGCAGTAATGGCAACTCAATCTAAATCTGTCTACTTTTTTATGGTTATTGCTTGTCTAGTCTAAGTCAAAGAAAAAAAGAAAAAAAGAACTCATGATCTCACATGATACTGTATGTTTTGTAGCAAGATGCAGTAAAAACAGAGTCCACCAGCTGGAAACTGGATCAAACACTGAACTTTGTCTGACACTGACATACAGTTGTTGCCACTTGCATGAGTTTGCCTCAGATTTATTTGGTTTCGGTGGAAAGTTTTTGACATTTCTAGAGAAGTCACCTTGTTTTTTTTCCAGTCAGTGATGTGTCAGTAAATAGTAGATTAAGGAGCACAACTGAATGAAGGACAAAAGTAATAGGAGTAAAGAGTGAAGCAGATAGTTCAGATAGTAAGAGCGTGCTGTAAAAAAACAAAAACTGACTATATCTTTACACACAGTCTCTGCATTATTATTATTAGACTTAATCTGTTGGCAACATCAAACACCACCTCATACTGTGAAGAATGCACAAAGCTATGCTATGGCTCAAACTATATCCAAACAACATCAAACACACAACAACACAGGCTCTTTTTAATCAGTGCATGTGACACAAATAAGCGTTCTGCAGCAAATGTCAGCTGTCTAGACAGTTGCAGAATCGCACCAAAACACAGTGACACACCACAACGAGTCAGCTGAGACAAACTGATGCCTTCAAGCCGCAATGTCTCATAACAATGGGATTAAAACAGCATTAATACCCATGTTCAAAAACAACTCTTATATCCCTTTCTATAATCCTCCTCCTCGCTTCACCCAAAAAACACTTCCCAAATAATCAGCTTAAGTGATAATACTGGGGCTTTTTATTGAAGTTCACTATTAAACAGCAGTGATTCATTTTCCTTTCATGAAAAAAATACTTCAGTAATTATTATAAATAATCGTAGAAGTCAGAAATTAAATGTCAGATTGTTAATATGAGCTCCCTTCAGTTTGTGCTCGACTGTCCTTGATCCTCCACAAGAAAACGTCTCATTGCTTTTGCATGAATCAGCGGAAACTGAGGCACGCTGACCACATTTTCATTTCATTAGTTCAAACTCTGGCATTATAAATCATCTGAGCCTATTACCTTTTGTTTGCACATTGAAAAGTATCACATTAATCCCTCTCACAGCCCAAATTGTATCTGTCGTGGGCTCAGATTGGATCAATGGCCTTGATTTAAATCACAGCCAGGAGAGTCAATATCTGTAACTAATGCTAATTTAGATGTAAATGACACCATCAAAATAACACATGCACGGTCAAGGTCATGTGAGGATAGAGGGCCGTTGATATGGAAACACGGCAATGGAGGACGAACAGGGGAAACAACAGCACAGGTAATGCAAGTGGTAGTTAAGATGTAGAATAATTTAACGCAGACTGTTACAATACTGTGACTTTAAAATGAACAGACAAAATAATATGTCCTGTATCCTGCTTTGCTTTGCAGCACAAGGGTTGTGAAATAACACCCGTGTTTTTGTTTTGCTTTGGGAATTCATTATCATCGTACTTATCATCACCGCCATCGGCGCCACCGTCACTAAGGGTTTACTACGCAAATACGGTGAGTCATGTTTTCCTGAAGGAGAAGACAAACATTTTCTGGTTCATGGTGACGTGAAGTGTATCAACCAATGTGTTCTGTTTTTTAAAAAAAATCAAAAATCAAAAATGGTTACAAGGCAAAGAGTCTGCAGCTACACACAGCTAAGACTGCAGACAGTGACAATGCTAAAATGCTCATGTTAAGCAGGTATAATGTTTACCATGTTCTCCATCAGCATGGTATTGGCATGCGCGAATTGCTAGTATTTGCTAATCAGCTCTTAAAGACAAACTACAGCCGAGGATGATGGGGATGTCATTAGGTTTGCAGCGTTTAATCAGGGCAAATTATAATATTGTCTTGACATTGGCCAGATGAAAAGTTCAGGAGTTATTACAGTTCATACAATTTAATCCTATCAATCCATCCAATAGTTGTTAACACATTGTATTTCAGTCTGGACTAACGTGGAGGACAGACAGACTGAGAGAGAGACATTGTCATCCCTGACTAAAAATATTACTTTGGAATGTAAACACTGTCTTTTTCTTACCTGCTTAAACTCCATCTGGGCAGAAATTTACATTACCGAGGGAGGAGAGGAATTAAAATATTCACTGTAGTTTAAATCATTGTTTCCGATTGAATCTTAACCCTGGTGAACTTTCTGGATGTGGTCTGAAATAGACACGGACTCTCTGCAGGACTAGAGAGAGGAGAACAGCTCCTGTTCCAGTTCCTGTTGATATTACAGCAGCTCATTTGATGAGCTTTTAAAGGGTTTGGCTCTCTCTTTCATTTTTTCCATTATCATATTGGCCTATATGTTGGTATTGACATGTTTCCATCTATCAGATCACAAAAACATTTTTAACATGTAACCCCAGTCCCATGTAGCTAGGAAATATTGGCTGACAAATAATTGGGGTGTTGTAGTACAGTGGGACGGGGCCTGAGTTCGTCTGGAGATGGCGCTCCCTGTGATAAATGTGATATAAAATAACTTGGCGGTGCCTCCAATAACATTTAAGAAGTAACACAAAATTTGGTACTTCCCCTTTAAAATAAACGTTCCCTTTAACCTATTTAATATTTATCCAAAAAGTATCACATTTGTAAGTACAACACAGGATTTAGTGGAAACAACAATAATTATTTATTGCAAAGGTACGAGTTGGATTTCCAAATTAGTCAAATAGTTCACTGTTGACTTTTAAGTAGACCTATGCATTGATAAAAGTATTCAAAACTCTCATTTGGTCTAGAAGGTTTGACACACAAACGATGAACCCAATGAGAAAATGTGAAATCAAAATAAACAAGTAAACTCAAATGTCCACAGCCCACACTCACACACACATTCACGCAGGGCTATTAAATGCAAACAAAACGTTGCAGGCCTGGTCGAAGCTTGTGAGCGTGGAGGCCGAAAACGAATGGCCGTTTCACTAGGTTTTAACCAGCATAAACAAAAAAATAGCACGTGCACAGTGTTAATGGTGTACTCACGAGTCCAGCAACAGTCAGAGTCTAAGATGGAAAAGGGGCAAAAGGCAAGGTGCAGTTTCAGCGGCAAGCAAATGGAGCGTGCAGCAACACAGTGCGGTGAGCCACGTTCAAGTACAGCAGCTACAGTCTCCCTCCAAAGGTCCAGGGCTCTTCCGGTCCTCACTCTCTCCCTCTTATGGCAAATGTCCGGTCCTGAATCACATAATTCTTCTTAGTAACTAAGTTACAGGCTTACTCAGGGCGAAAAACCAACAGTAGGTCTTAAACGGATTAGCAATTGCTAACTGCAATGCAGAATTAACCATAGGCAAGTCTATGAGCAGGCTAAGCTAAAGGCTAGCAGCAATTAGCAATTCAGCTCGTCTTTAACACATTACAAATTACACAACAGCACAAAGTATATTAAAACACATGAATTTACCTCTGGCAGCTTCTCAGAGTTCTCACACATAAACCAGGGGACGACTCTCCGTCCGTCTTGGGAGTTAGTAGTATTTTATTTACTTTACAGTGTACAGCTATCCAGCTCGGATGCAGATAACACAGCCTCGGCTGTCGCTAATGTGCTGCGGCACGTCGGTGATGCTAAGCACCTCCTACCTGAACAAGGTGAGGACAGGATTGGCTAAGGCTACATACATTCAAAGATGAGAGATTAAAGAGATGCTCCACTACCCCACAAACAAACGTGGTCTCCCATCTTTTGTGCCGACAATCATATGGATTTTAAAACTAACACCACCCTTTTATCTCTGACTTTTAACTGTATATGAAATGACTTTTTAAACATATTTACCCTTCATGAACTATTATTTATTAGCAACACAAACATGTTAATATCTGTATATGAATGAATGAAAATAATAGCCACAGGGCTACAAACATTTTCACATTTTAACACTAAAGTCAATTTTCACACTCAAGTAGGAGGACGGGCAGCTGTTTCAAAGGAACAGTTAGGGTATTGCAGTTGTAATTATAACCAAGGGGATGAAAAATTATCCACATGACACGCTCGTCGCTGGTTTAAAGTCACTGTCCAGCACAGTTAATGTGCCCCACCTCCACTGGACAAATAAAGGTAGTCGGAACGAGGCTTTGGAGGGACACTGGTACATAATAAACAGCTGATTTACTCTTTCTTGCAATTTCCTCCTCACTTTCTCTGCACAGAAACATTTTCTGAGTTTGAAGTTGCATAAATGTTGCAGAAGAACATTGACAGTACAGGCACAGAGATCAGAGTCTCCTTGTAGAAACATAAGTTTTGGGCAGATGGGACTTACTGTCTGAGAGAAAATAGGTTGAATCAATATAAGATTAACAACAACAAAAAAAAGACATATTGGTCCTGTGGATCTCAAAAACAACACATTGCACATGAAGTGATTTACATACTGAATGATTCTTGTTAGTACAAGAGCCAATCAGCTAGCAGCCACTTACCCACACAGTAATTCCCCAGCCGAGGCTGTAGGAGGATGGATGTTGGTACTACGGGGCCTCTGTGATCACTTTAATGGATTAGCTGGAGGGACAATAGCTAACACACACCATATTGCATTTGGAATCAACTAATTCACTGTGTTTGACAACAGTGACTGAATGTGTTTGTGTGTGTGGGTGGGTGGGAGGAGTTGGGGGGCATGGGGGGGGGGTGTAAATCCTCCAGCCACCAGCAGGGCAAACCTCTCTGACCTTAAAACGCGGGTTTAATCCCCAAGGAGGAGCCCCTGGTGTCCCGACGATACACCCTGCAGCACACCCCACACACACGCAGACACGCAGCTGGCCAGTCATGAGACACACTCCCTATGGCGTGGGAACAAACCCTCTTGACAGCAGGCAGGAGATTGCGAAGGAGGGAGTGTGTATGTGTAACTCTGTGTGTCTGTCTGTCTGTGTGTGTGTGTGTGTGTGTGTGTGTGTGTGTGTGTGTGTGTGTGTGTGTGTGTTTGTGTGTGTGTGTCTGTGCATTTCTGTCACTTTGTTGCTTGCTCAGTCACCTGCATGCGTTTGATCGCTCATCATTTCTCCTTGTGTGTGTGTGTGTGTGTGTGTGTGAGTGCATGTGTGTATTTCAAAGGGGAGCTCAGAGGACAACAGCTAACAATGATATCACTTCAGCCTCCATAAATCTCTTTCTACCTCCCACAGGGCGAAGAGTGGTGGGAGCGAAAAGAGGAGAACAGGAGTGTCAGGAATGAAAGACAAGGCTGTTTGCGCCTGGTGGGAGTGGGGGGGAGTGAAAGGGAGGGATGAAGGGGAAAAGGAGGACAAGAGAGACTGTGCTGTTGTTGGCACGGAGCGAGTGTGTAAATCAAGGTTGGAAAGGACAGAAGAAAGACTTTATTAAAGAACAGATATCAGAGGGGAAAGAGACTTCCTGTGATCTATATGCTCACCAGGGATCTTTGTTTCCTTCCCTCTTTCTCTGCCTTTATTGTTTTTGCCAGCATCAGAAAAATGTCACCATTGGTCCTTTTTTTTCAATTACGTACTTTGACACTAACTAACCAGTGTTTGTATCCAGTTAAAGTCAATGTTCTTGACTAATTAAAGCAGCTCCGTCTACTCTACGTGTATAACCGCTCATGGAAGAAGAAAAAGCTCATTTCAAAGATGAACAAATTTGCCCTCATCCATCTATGGGTAGAGTAAGACAAAAAAATCCATCTGTAGGCACAAAAGTGGATGGTTAGATGGTTCAAGTAAAAAAAAAAAAAAAAAAGCCTACACAATACCAAATAAATAAATGTATTGCCACACTTGAGGGTTTCTTTTATTTTCTTTTAATCGTGACCACAATATTTCGCTAATATTAAAGCTGCACAACAAACATTTGAAAAAAAAAAAAAAGTGTAAACTAACATCATCATCACCTTTGCAGTTCTACAGCTCCACAGACTGTTGTAGCGTCTTTGAGCTCATTGTTTTGTTTTCAGGGCCTCAACCATATTGGTTTGGCTCAGTTTCATCACTCTTATCGACGTGCAGCAGGAAGTTGTTTCGTCAAAAAGCTCTGATAGAACAACTGTACGCTACTTTGTCTTCACCAAATAGCTGATGCTAACAATGTTAACGACTAGCTGGTGAACATAGTGGAGCATTTAGCTGCTAAAAAGCCGGATGTTTCCCTCAGGAGTTGGCAGAGACCAAAAACAGAGCTAAAAGAAGAGTGAGAGTTTGCCCAGGAACACATCTTCAAATTCATGTTAATATTGTTCCATATCTGCTGGGCGTGTTAATAGGTGAGTGTTTGCAAAGAAAAAAAAAAAGTTTGTTTACTTGTTTCTGCTGCCCCCAAGTGGCCAAAAATCAGGGATTGCAAACTTAAGTACAACATTTACTATAAGGATGAGTTCTTCAAACCATTGGTTCTCCCCTTGAGGGTGTTCTTGGGGCATTTGCAGGAAAGAGGGGCATTTATCTTCATAATAATTCCATCCATAAGTAACACAATGACAGCATGTATGACTATGTTGGTCAAGGGTTTCAAACACTTTCTCTAATAAAAAAGATAGAGGACCCTGGGACAAAATCTTATCAAATGGGGATCCTAGTCTAATTTGATTCAGTTCTGGGGTCATTGATGTGAAAAAGTTTGAGAACCACTGCTTTAAACCATCGCCACGATCTTTCCCTAATCTCAACCAAGTGCTTAAACTTAACCAAACCTTATCCATAGAGGCAGCAGAGAACAGCTGTCATTTGTAGCACTGACTTCCTGAAGATAGAGGCATCAGAAAATGATCATATCGGTTGTTTTTGGAAGGGAATGAAGAACAATGCCATTTAGTTTTGGTGGACTTAACTTGATTTCTTTTCGTTTCTCTCTAAGGCTCCTACACTTTATTTTTCTGGAATGAATAGAAAAATGTAGGTGGAAGAATTGAATGAAGAGCCCTTGAGCGAGCTGTCCAGCCCTGATGGTGCAGGTGTGAAAGTCGAGAGATGTGTGAATATTAAGTCCGCTGTCGCTCTGTCCCTTCTTCTTTCGCCTTCCTTTCTTGTCCGTCATTAGTGAAACAGCACACGAAGCTCCCCAGGAAGTGGAAAAATTTAATTTTCTGAGGACAGACCACACTCTCTCATTTCGACATCATTGTCCTTTTTTTCTTTTTCTGCTCTCCACCTTCCCTCTCTCTCTCTCTCTCTCCCTTTCTTGCTCTTGGTCTTTCATGTACAGATCAGAGAAGCCTGCCACTTATCACAGGAGTCTAGAGAGGCTTTCGTATAAAAGCTGGCGTTACATGCCTGATTTAACAGGGCACTCACACAAAGACCCCTCTATCTTTCTGTCTCTCCCGTCTATAGGATATCCCTCCCTCTTCCTTTTTCAAACAGGCTTTCTCCAGACAGAAATAATGTCACTCACTCATGGACTCTCGCTCTCTTTTGCACACACACACTCACACACATATTGCCCTGCCTCAGCTCTTGTTCTCTCACAATGGGATTAGTGGTGTGATTCCTCCACTCCTTTTAAGTGGGCACACCACCGGTCCACTTATGATAGACTCAGCTGAATACTGAAAAGAGTGAAGAGGAGGGGCGGAAAAAGGAAGGGATGAGGAGAAAAAAAAAGAGGAGGAAAAGGGAGAGAAGGAGAGGAGAAGATGAAAGGACATATGGACAGGAGGAGAATGGAATTAAACAAGTAGAAGGAGGAAGGTGGAGATTGAAATGAGTTCGGCGGAGGGCGGTGGAGGTCACATTAATCTTGTTTGTGTGTTTTGATCAAATGTAACTCTGCTGGAAAAAGGAATAAAGGGAGGACAACAAGAAAAACAAAGAAGGACAAGAAAGAGCATAAAAGAGAACTGGCAGCAGAATGGAGGCCTGCCGGAGGTGAGGCAATCACTGCATAACTCTAACAAGCACACACACACACACACACACACACACACACACACACACACACTCACAATTGGACTTGTTGCCAGGGTGACAAGAGGCAGCAGAGGCCCCGCCCTCCCCTGCCGTGTTTCACAGTGATGTCATCGGTTGCCGCCAGCACCGGGCAGGCCCTTCGCCAATAGGACAAAGACACCGGAGGGCGCAGCCTGTCCTTGTCTGCTCTTTATTTCTTTTTACTCTCTCTCTTTCTCTTTTACTTTCATCAGGTGCTCTCTCGCCCGCCCTCTCATTTTCTCTTTTTGACTTATTCAACTCAGCAGCGGGCAGCCGCAGGAATTGAGGCTTTAGGTCTTTCACCGCTGATGAAGAGTGAAGCTGATTATAGCGGCCGGAAGAATATTTCACAGCAGGAGAGACGACAGCGATTATTCCAGTCCAGTAAAGGGAAAGCTATAGATGCAACTTAGTTTGTCTCAGTGGTCTCCTTCCTCTCAGAGCACTTCTCATTTTTCAAAGCAGGTTCCATTTAAACAAGACTGAGAGTCTAAAGCCGCTGGCAGCTCTGTGAGGCCGTCATGCTCAGTGTAAAGGAAAGAAAACTGTTGCATACATGAACCAAAGAACCGGACAAACTCGATGACAGCACCAGATCAGAGGTACCCAACCTTTTCCAACTCATTCCATCGATGTAATCTTTTAGTGTCAATCAGACTCAGTATACAAGGTGCTCCTTCCAGCGATGACATAAAAGTTCCCATCATTGGCTTATCACAGTGTTAGGCCTTTCAACATGAAATGAACAAAAAAAAAACAAAAAACAATGAAATGAATTCAAAGATCATTTTATTTTACAGTTTTGAAACGTGTACTGTTTTGTCAGCCCACTGCCCACATATGTCTGCACCAAGTTGCAACAGGTGAAACAAAAATGTCGACTTCATGGTGGCTGTAGAGAAAAACAGTAATTAAGCTTCATCCTCTGGGAAAGATTTCAATCAACCGATACTCATCCTTCGAGCTAATTGTTGTGAGGTAATGCGGTGCACACTTTTCTAATTACCGTGCTTAAACTGCATTACTAAGCTATCCTAATATAACTTACTGTACAAAAATGAATGCAGACTTTATATTCACTGAGAAGGATTACTCAACAAAAAGAGTGTCACATCTATTTCTGTTTCGTACCGTACAGAAATGGGAAACTGAAATGAGACTGTCCTCATCAGAAACAAACGTAGAAATGCTTAAAACAAACTAGGCATTTTGCAGCTTTTTGTGGTTGTGGGATTAAACAAAATCAATCCAAAGCAGATCTTGAGAACTGGTTGTGCTTGAAGGCGCTGACAAACATCTGTTTTACTGTTCAGAACTGCTACTGATCAGAAAATGTTTTCACAGGTCATTTTGTAAAGCTGTTGTTCAGGTTTAAAACCAATGGCTGCCTGAAACCTAAAGAAAAATACTTTTAAAAAAATGATCTAACACTTGCAAAGACACTGGTATAGTGTTTTGGACACTGCTAAAGAAAAACTATTTGTATTGCAGCTTCCATTGCCGGGCTAACATGTTGCAAAAGTTTGCATCTTACTTTCATCTGACTTGTGAGAAAAGTGCTGCATCACTTTCACCACGGGGGTCTCTCTGACTAAACTCACAGAAGTGTGTTTCCCTCCTGCCTCTGCAGGGATGGATGCCCTTTTCCCTCTACGTTCAGGATTGCGAGTCGCTCGCTATCTCCTGTCAGAGTCTGAAAAGCTCTCTTGTCAGGAGACATTTCCCTTTTACATTCTGATCTCACAAAAAGAAAGAAACAAAATACCAAAGTATTACTTCTGCATGTACTGCACGGAAAGAGGCTGTGTGACTTTGATTGTTTGGAGCAGTTATTTTTTGATGCACAAACGGGGGGTGGAAAGCTGATTTCAGTGGAAATGAACATGCACGGAAACCTCATTACCTAAAGTGCCTCTTCCATTTTCTGTTATCTTTGGAGGTTTGTTCCAACGTGCATGCTCCCGCTTTTCTATAATCCTGATTTATTCTAATATGTTTTTGGCTTAACCTTGTTTTATTTTCAGTCTTATGACTATTTGTCCCCATTTTTACACCATCCAACCATATTCCAGTATATGCCTGATGCTGTGATCTCATTTCATTGTGATGTGTCTCTCCTCTGTGCCACTATCTCGTGTCTCTACCGCGCTTTTGTCAGAGGGGAGAAATACAGACGGTTGTTGTGCTTTATTGTCCCAAAGCTGAAGCCTACAAGGACTCTTCACAGGAGATAAGAACATTCTCCAGACACACACACATACACACACAAGTAGATAAGAAACCATCATTTAGGGTGACCGTCCATTATGCAGCGTATGCGTATGCGTGTGTGTGTGTGTGTGTGTGACACTGTGTGCGCCATGTCACTGAATGGAGCCACTGAGGCGAGACTGATTGCTAATTATTGCATTGGATGTTTGCGGCATGTGGAGAGAGGATGAGATAATAATGGGAGCAGACAGCAGAGAGGGCTGTCAAAGGCCTGGACCTGACACACACTCAAAACACACACTCTAAAACGTGGAGGGAAATGTATATATATACATATACTGATAGATTCTGCTCAGTGGGTTATGTCGATAGTTTTTCTCGTGTCTTCTGACCTCTAAAAAAAGACTGACGCCGTACAGAGAAGTGAAGTGCTGTGTCCTTGAATGGCCTGAATTTAAAAGACAGAAACTTGAACGCGCTCTTCAACAACATGACTCGACAGACACACCTCTTCTGCAAAGCCTCCTGTTGACCCCTTTGACAGCCCTTAGTAACACATTCCTTGTTGCTAAGTGGGGACAGGAAGCAGGTATGACCCCTACAGGACCTTCTTCCTGTTGAAAGTTTAAAAAGTGTTGAGCTGAAGCTGAGTGTCTTTGCTTGCGTCCCTGACAGCTGTTTGTAGCCGTAACAACTAGTGTGGGAAATCTCCAAAGTGACAGCAGGCTAAGGTCAACCTGAAGATACAAAGTGCATGCTGTAAGGAACTGTTATGAAAAGAACTATTTTGACTTGCTGATTTTTTTTTTAGCCTTGAAGTGCTGCTGAAAAGGTTAAAAGGACGTAATCGTGTGGCTTAATATCAGCACAGGATGTTCTCGTTTCATATAAGCTGCCGTGTCTTGGGGAATTTGCATAATAAACCTGAGATAATGGCATGGATAAAAAAAAATAATAACTCAGGATTTTGAGTGGACGGAGGCAGCAATATGGCAGGTCCTGAGGCAGCATCTTAAAATGTCATGCAAATATGAACTGCAAGCCGGCGCGAAAGATACAGCAAGCTAGTGGTGACCGATAGTTAGTCCATTCTTAACCAGACGACCTTTATCGGGCTGAAGAAACAGCAAAGACTGCAGTGGAAACAAGTTCAGGCCTCTGTTGTGTTTCTAGTCGTGCTCTAGTAAAATGTACGTGGTCTGTCTGTGAATACGCTTTCAGTTCAGCTTATAAACCATGTGGACTGTAGAGATTTGGCTGTAGGTGTGTTTCCAATGTAGAGCTAATTTTAATTGAGTTTTGAGGAAAAAGCGGCAAAAGCAGACATGAATTAATGTGAGTGTCCATCCACCACTGTTATGCAAATATTAGGAGTTGGTTCGTTGAGATAAGCAGCTGGTGGGGCTATTTTGTAGCACATTATGATGATGTTATTAGGAACTGCATGACATGATGGAAATGAGGCTTTATGTTTGTTTCATGTAGAGGTTTAGTCTCATTGCTCTCTTCAGAGGCCGTTTAAGTCACATGATTAATGTATGTCATGATTTATTCACTAACTTTGTTTCCATTATAATTTGCCACATTTTGCTTTTATTGATACAAAACCTTTTCCATAAAAGCCAAGCATAAAATCTTATTGCCAACTTTTTCTTTTTTTTTTTTTTAATTTTCAGATATTTCAGTGCTCACCTGACTTGAAAATTAAAGTTTCACTATCCTGTGTCATGCAACATGGAAATTAAGCCGCCATCTGCGCCAGCGATGTGTCCTCCTTCCTCTGTCGTCGTTTTCACAAGTTTAGATAAAAACATTGGTGTTGCCTTCCCTTCCGCTACGCAGCCAAGATGGGGACCGTTGAGGGAGAGAAGTGTCAATCATTTTCCCCCCAACTTCTGACCGTTTTGAGTGCACCATCCTGGTAGTTGTAGTGCACCGCATGTTGCCGCGCCTGTCAATGTGAACGCACTCATGGAAGTAGCCAAAGCGCATCGAAACACAGCAATTGGGTTCAACTCAACAAGTAGTTTATCGTGGCTAATGTTAGCAAACTTGGGATACTACACATATGGCTGTATGACAGACATTAGTGTCTGTTTGGGGCTAAAACATCAATAAAATACTTATTTTACTCATTTATTATCAAATTGAAAGAAAAATGAGAGAGGGGAGAAGAGGAGAGGCTTTTACTTGGTGAATTAAAGACATGTTTGTTGTATAAGAAAATCGAATGAAACTAAGCACATGGTGAAGAAAAAGAAGCATTTTTCAGAGCTTGAAATCAGTTAGCTGAACTGTAATCATAGACTGTGCACTGAATGAAATTATCCACTTCACCTCATGTTCTCTTTATTCTGGAGGTAAGTGAAGCCAACATGATTATCTTATTTATTCCATTGCCAGCTCTTTAGTGGATGGAGCTGTACTGAGAGCAGACTGCCGTCAAGACAGACACATGTAACATAAAACATGAGCTTTTAAAAGTAAGTGGTGGTAAATGTATGTGTTCGCCAACCAACGCAAATCATTGCACACTGATGAAAGTATGCTGATACAGTGAATCTGACTCCAGTGGATTACATTACTGATTAGAACCTTTTACAGGAAATATGCAGCAAATGACATTTTGAAGTAGCTCTCTCTTCCCCGACTTTATCAGATTATGGTTGGTGGGATGCTCGACTGTGTAACTGAGATAAGAAAGTACTTATGATAATCCCAAAATGCTGAATGTATAAGTTTCCAGTTCCTTGGTCTTTCATGTCAAATAAACAGACTTCAACACTTACAGCTGGTGCAGGAAGTGACAGACTGGATGCAGCCTGTCAGCACGAGGAGAGGTTGATTAATGAAGAGACAGGAAACAGGAGAGACATAAAGTTAAATGAATTAACGTCACTGTTTTTACCAAACAGCATCATAATCAGCCTCACACCCGTGTCATATGATCTCTCATCTCTTCTCCTCCTCCTCCTCTTCACAAACAAACTCAGTTATACTAAAAGAGAATTGTGGCAGAGCAGATGCTCCATGACGCTGAGAAGAACACAGGGTTCATTGAAAGGTGATTTGAACTATCTGTCTTCACTTGACGGGAATCAAAGGCTGCAGACACGAAAACAACATCACATGATGACAGATGTACTGCAGCGTTACGCAGCTGCTGCGATGTTTGAAGCACTTCGGGAAGATCAGAGTTCACTGGAGGTAGCACGACTCAGTGGGGAAGGAAAGGGAAATGATGAACAGTGTCAGGAAGATGGTGAGTATATACTTGTCATTCTTTGCAAAGGTGAAAAAACATTCAACATGTGGTTCACAAACCATGGTGTTCAAGCAAAAGCTACAAGAGGCTGGATTTTCTAACCCACTGCTGGTCCCCAGTGAGACCAGCAGGTTTCATATGCGACTACCATTTGATATGTGTGTCTATTTGTTTCAAGCTAAATGGACCTGCTATTAAAGTGACCTTGTACGGTGAAAACAAGAAGAAACTTTTTCAGATGATATTCACAAGCTCTCAGACCTACAGCATTTAAGTTCAGCCTTGGGCTTCAATTCAACAACTGAGCATTCACTCCTGGTCGGCTTTGTAAACGCTGTTACATGGTTCCTTCAGCTCCTGGTGATTGCTGGTTACTGGATGCAAGTTTAATATGAGTCATACACACGTTACAGGAGTGTGCGATGAAGGATGTGGCCCTTGAATGCATGCAAACAGATTCTCACCTCACATTCAGTAGTGGCGGTTACTGTAGGTCACAGAGCATATCAAGGGAACAAGAGGTCAGACTGAGTCTAAAAGACAAAGATCGAACATACCCGGATGCTGATCATTGAAAAACCACACACACACACACACACACACACACACAGAAATACACACACTGATATCCGTGTTCTTGTAATGAAGACAAAGTGGCCCATTAGTTCTCCATTAATGACTGGAACAACTTCACGTCCAATCAAGTGATTTGTTCCATTTTTTATTTTTGGTTTCTATGGCAACAGACCCATTGAACCTCTCAACGCTTGATTAACAGTGAAGAGTCTGCAACGTGATGTACTCCATTATGATGTACTCCACTGTTAATCAAGAGCAAAATGAACACTCTAACGTATTAATAAACACAAAGACACATGTCATGTATTCAATGTTCGGCACTCGGCTCTTTTCTCCGTCTCAGTTTAATTTAAACTCCGTTCAAGCGCTGTTGGGTTTGCTTCAGTGAATGAGAAGTGTAACAGTGCCCTGGGTATGATCTTCATTTGCTCGCTGATACTGTATCATGTCAACACCTTACACAGGTTTCAGATCAGTGTTTATCAGATAGCTCCTAAACTCAAGGAACAAATAGTTGGTGAGAAAACAAGCAATATGATGATATGACATATGAAGTATGAGTCACAATAACAGCCTGACACCAGTCAGAGTGAGAAGATGCACTGATTGTCACTTATACATTTTTTATTTAACCAGTGTATTTAACTATTAGAAGTACAGTGCAAGTCGACTCCATGTGCAGTGTTTCCAGGTTTGACTGACACCAAATCACCCACACTGTTTTGTCTGTCCAGTGGGATGTGACAATGACAAATGCAACGATGTCTGCACCTAGACAACATATCAGTAATGAGCATTTGGTTTCTCCTATGGTGCTGAGAAGAGAAGTTTGCCACCTTGACATGTTCTGTGGCTGAATACGAGGACAAGTAGAAAAATAAAGCACTAATAAGACGCACCTCTGGTCGTCAGCTGTGAGTTTGGACAAATCCAAAACTATTACTATACTGCAAAATGATTTCTACCCAAACATTTTGTGTAAGATTAAATAGAAATGTCTTCACTTACATGAACAGATGGAAGCTACAATGAGGCTTTCATCACAGAGCTATGAGTTTGGAACTGATACACTTTAAGGAAATAACTTTCAGCCAAGTTGTAATGAACTGAAATGACATTTGGTCTTGTCAGTCATCAGTCTTCTGTTATTACATGCTGAGTAGTCAAACCTCCCCAACCCAGTGTTCATCTTGTTATTAGCCTTGAACGTTTCATTGGGGGAAACGGTCCAAGCACTACATAAGAAAAAAATAGCCATAATGCTGGTGGGACTATACGATTGTAAATATAAAGAAATTATAGCTTTATGATATAAGACAAGATAAGGGTTTTTATAGGAGATCAGTGTGTTTATGAATGTACTTCATGTAAAAGAAAAAACGTTGCTAAGAAGAAAAATCATCAGAATAGTTAAATTACTAACAATATAAATAAGTAGAATATAATAAGAAGACCAATGTGTGGAGAAAGAATAAATCAGTAGCATCATCCTTATCTCTCCACACTCGCTCTCCATATTTTCAGTCTTAACAGCAGGTTATTAAAACTGGCCAATTCGCATCATTACCAAAGAGACTAAGGCATTCAGCTCTATCTATTTTGAGATGGCTAAGCGCCTAGCCTAGTTTTTCTTTGTGGATTGAGCAGTTTTTAGCCCAAAGCAATTAGGCAAACTCACTAGCCCTGTCAGCGAATGCATTGAATGCAATCCTACATTGAGAAATTAACCAGTGGGCAGATTTTCTACCTTCCTGTTTCCATTCAACACATCTTTTTCTTCTTCCTTTTACTTCATACCCTTTCTCCTCTTGTGATGAAATGACAGAAAGAGTGATTAACTGCTGAAATCCGCCTGTTGGCCCCCTCATACACACACACACACACACACATGCACACACACACATACACGCACACAGTGATGCACACAAAAACTCAAATTCATCATTCATGTTTCATGTGAGGGCCATTGAATAGTGCCGTTTGGAGAGCCCAATTTCCATGACAACAAGTCTGAGGATTAGGGTGAAAAACTGTCATTCCAGAGCAATTGTCAGAGCACCTTGATTCAGAAGAGCACTTAAGAGTGGAGGGAAGGAGCAGAGGACGGGGGTGGAAATGGAGGAATTTGGGTCGGTTGGAAGGATCAAGGAAGAAAGGGAGGAATGGGTAATGATCCTGCTGAAGATCCCTCTACCCCCACATCCTCACTCATTGTAAGTCACCGCGGATGAGAGGTAAACACCTAAAATGTAAATGTACGGCGGTATAGTACGAAGACACAGAGAGAGGGATAGATGAAAAGAAAAAGATGGAGGTGCAGAGGAAGAAAGGAGATAATTACAAAACGTGAGGCATCAAAACAGTCCAACAGCTGCAACAAGACACTAAAAGATGCAGAGAAAACAAATGAAATTACTTTGCACTATGCTTCCTGGTTCCTGCTCCCTCCAGTCTCTCCTGCTTCCCATCATGCAATCAACTCCACAACCTGCTGCAGTACAAAGGACCGGTTCAGCTCACCGTTCTTCGCCAAACTTGATGCTCTGTGTCTGTTTTGGTTTATTTTTATTGGACTTTTCCAGTAATCCTGTTTGTTTCCCTGTGCTCCAGATCCTTCCATCTACAACCCTGCCTCCTGCTCAGCTCCAGCCTAGTCTCACCTGTTTGGATTCCTGTCTGTTTGCCTCACCCGCCTGCCCAGCTTTAGCGGATTCCTGATCCGCGTGCCCAACCTCCGCCATCATCTGCCATACTATCTACAGTCTCTTGCCACCATCGCCATCACCAGCCCTATTCCCCGTAATCTACATCATTTATAATAAAAACACTTGCACCCCACCATTTATGCTCTACCGGCAATTTAGAGTCGCCAATTAACCTACACCTGCATTGTGGGAGGAAGCAAACATGAACATACAAACTCATGAAAACCTCCTCAATTACAGTGAATGGCTTGAAAGAGCCGTTTCCGATATATTTAGAAAAATATAAAAAAGAAATACTCAGAAAAATAAATAAAATTTATTGAAAGATTCATTTTATTAATATGTAAATATTTTTAATTTCAAAAGTTTAATAGCTGGGAGAAAAAAGGTGTTTTCTACTTCACTGAAAAGTCTCAGTGTATATGACCTGGAGGTTTAAAGTTGTCACATCACCACGTTTCCAAAACAGCCATGATGTTACAAAATCATACCTGTGAGTACATGTCTCAGATTAAAGGTGAGCACAGAGACACAGACTCCGCACAGTGAAGTAACAGTAAGCAAAATACATTTTCAGTGATAGGGGACATTAGTTTGATAAGATCATCATCCAACCATTAATTAATGATGAAGCCATTTTTTGTGTTTGGTTGGTTTAACTTTGAACGTGGATCTGAGTGAAACACGTGCGGCTTGCACCACAGATGGAAAGAAAACATGGCACTCTGCCTCCAAACATAACGTGACCATGAAGAATTCTCAGCTGCAGAAGTAATTTTAGAGATGCTTCATACACCTGGAGGGATCTGGCGGCAGGTTAAAGAAACACCTTGACATTTTAAATTCTAGTTTTATTTGCTTCACCTAATCTTCCTGTGACAGAAGGACTGCCTCCCACAAATTCCATGTTCACTTTTCAAAGCGTAGCGAGACAAGCGTGTTGCATGTGGCCTCTGCTGTTGCACCCTGTCAGTCGCTCTCTTTTTCTGAAGTTTATAACTAGCTTTATGTATTTTTTGGGACCGCTGCGCAAAAGCCTTTATGTATTAATTTCATTTTTCCATATTCATGAAAATCTGACAGGTTCTCTTAACCTGATCCACATGCTTTGCTGCTGCTTAGAACCGATTTCATTCGTTACGCACAAATCTGCAAACCGCCTGCAAATTTAGCAGACATGCCGCTTGTCATTCAGCACAGTGTCTTCTATGTTGATCGGCTTGGAACAATGTTTGCACGGGTGGATGCAGCCTCCCTCCAATTAGCTGTTCTTGAGCTCCTACAAAAGTTAGCAGCCGTTCATGTTCATCTCAAAAACATCTGCTGTTTTTAAATGGATCTAACAAATCTAACACGCCGTGCTAACTGTGTCAGTGTACTGTAACGTTAACTTCAAGTTAAGATATTATTATAATAAAAAAAAAAAACTTTTTGCTCCCATGAGAAGTGCATTGACATTTTACAACTCGTGCAGAGTACAGTATATCAGCTCCTTGGCAGTGTTGCAAATTAGGCAACATGCAAACACACACACGCACATGACATGACATGAATCTTTAAATTATGATCAACAGGAGGACCAAGATTCATGAATATGTTAACGAGGACCACCCGCAGGACACTACAGCCTATATATAGATAAACAGACACATGACAGTGACCTGATCATTATACGTCCCAGCGGAGGACAGAGAGCTGACACAGAGGGAGAGCGAGTGGTGACGTCGTTACCGCGATGTACACAGCTCCACTGTCAACCCTTCACCTCATACATACAGGAGTGAGACGAGCAATGGCTGGTCACACAGCTTAACACATGCTCATGCATGTATATCAGCAACTCTACCCTTGATAGAAAATGTAATAACATCAGTGAGATCTACAGTGCTTCCGCTGTAAACATCTTCAGATATATTATTATTATAATTATGTTTCCACCAATGGCTCATTAATGTCCTACTATGAAATTATATGTGCTAATAAAGAGAAAATCTATAACCCAAGGGAGAGACTGTTGTAAACCACAAGCCTCATCATCACCAAGTCATTGGTATTGTTAACTGTAACGACCCCCCATTTTTATTCTGTTAAAGGAAATGAGGGAAACGAATCCCGGCGTGTTAAGGTCATTAGCGTCAAACCCCCACAGATGGCACCACCTATAGTCTCTGCTGCTGCTTGTTCCTTGTCTGAATGTGGAACAACAGCGAGGACTGTTGGAGGGGTTCACGTGACGTGCCGACAGATCGGATGAGACCACGTCGTGCTGTAACTGTTACTGTACTGAGCTATATTGTCCATACTGTCCCCCGGCAGAGATAAGCAGGAAGCGCTTACTGGCATCTCAACATCACACATATGGCAAGGGAGCACAAAGAGGGCCAGTGTCCACTTTCGCTCTCATCGACAACTAAAGAGTGCACCGTGTTCGAGCCGCATAGTTTCTGAGCTGAAGTCATGTTTTTGTACAGCGGTAACAGATGCTGGCACGGGGCAGGGTTGGATTCACTCATACAGCGCGTGGTCTGAGAAGGGGGTAGACCACGTAGACAGCTGACTAAACATTAACATCTTGGTGCAAGTTTAAAATTGAACGCCTTTTTCCATACACACGCCTTGGGGGTTGTTTTTATGGTCCCATGTTTCTATCCATCCTACATCAATTTCTCGTAGATAAAAGCAATATATGGGTGGAATTTGTCAGCCATTCTTCATTCATAAATACAGAGAAAGGGCTTAAAAGACACCACATCACCAATCTGCTGATACAGTGGTGATATAACAACTCTTAATTAGATCATAAGACGACCAGGAGATGACCTGACCAGAACAACGTCATCTAACTCGCAGCTTTATCCCTGGAGATGTTGATGTTCGGTTAGAGATGAGTCATCCATGTTTATGAGGACTGTCTCCACAATTTTCCTCAGGAGAACATCACTCCTGTTCATGTGGTACATTAGGAACACTGACTTATTGATGAGGCTGCAGTCACAAGATCATCAGGAGCTTCTGTTGTTTGGTAGACAATCTGTTTCCTCTGCCGTTTTTCTCATGTGGCTTGACGCAAAGGTGCTCGGAGTGAGCTCGCAGATAAGATGAAACAAGCTGAGAAGCTGAGATAACACTGGAAACAGACGTTTTGAGGATGTTACGGTCATGCTCTGCAGGCCGAAAGACTTTCAGCTTGTTGCCGAGCATCAATATAAAGGAGTGGCATCAACCTCCCTGGCAGAAAACCAGCCAAAACTCTCCATCCATCATCTCATTAGAGAGGGAAGTGGCCCCAGGCTTTCAATAACAAATTAGATTGTCGATTGATATGTAATGGATAATTAGATTCAGCAGGGCTTGAATGGTATTAGTTACACACTGAATATGGCAGGTTCAGAGCTGCAGAATTAATTGCTCTTGCAGGAGTCTTTCACCAGCCAAAATTCATCGTACCCAAGAACGAAAGAAAGGCCTGCACAAGAGTGAGAAACATAGGCTCAAACAGGCAATTATGAAAAAATGATTTATGGTTTAAATTAGCTCTTAGCTCTGTGTTTGGTTTCCACCAATTCTTGAGGGAAATATCTGGTTCTTTATCTGCTAAATGCTAAATGGTGCTGGGCAGTGAGTGTACAGTCATTTTTTCGGTGAAAACAGCTGGAAACTGAGCTGATTAGAGCAGTGTGGGTGAATGACATAAAACCAAAACATGATTGGAAGATGCTATCGAGCTCTGTGGGGAACTGGAGAGTCTGGTGATAATTTCCTGGGAGTTTGTCACCTCAATCGACCCTTTTCACATCGCACAGTGAGTCATTTGATTCATTGCTAATATAAAAATGTTGATGATGGCAGCCTTAAGGGAACCTCGCGTTTCTGACCTCACTGCAGAACCTCGTCATGCTGTCATTACTCTTTAAACCATTTCGTTATGTAAATCTCTAGGAAATGTGCTGTTGTACAGACATGAAAGCACCACCCAGGAGCACTCAGAAAGACTTTAATGGCCTCTGATGAACGAGCACGGCCTATTTGTTACATGAACTCTGGTTCAAGATGGAGATAGCTCTGTCTGTTGTCTGGGAAACATCTGAGCTGAATTATATCAGCACTGACCATTAGACCATTAAGCCATAAAAGGTTCTGCACCCATGCTTTTACTGTAAAGTACACCAGGACAGTCACCTCCCCATTCTCTGCCCTATTCTCCTCTATTATACCCTGTAAACACAAAAAACACACTAAACTGGTTTGGCTCTGTGCTCTGATGTACAAAGCATTTGCCTCACACACACACACACACACACACACACACGCACTTTCGTCCAAAAAGCATTCCAATAAAGTTGTTTTCCCACCCGGATTAGTATAAACACTTAAAGTACTAATGCTTACCATTACTAATCTCAAAACACACACACACACACACACACACACACACACACACACACACACACACACACACACTTCCTAGAGCAACAATTCTCATAATAGTCATCATTACACTATGACCCAAACATCCTTGTGACAATAAGACAGGACTGGCTCTGAGGCTTCATGGGGATAAAACAACAGAGTGGTTTGTCCTTATTTGTTTTCCTGTGCTCAAGCAGATTTAAAATCACTTTGATTGAATATTGTCATTTTTTCAGTGGACACACCTCCACAGAGACCAAAACTTCACCTGCCCTGAGGGTTTCACAGTTGCCACTTGGTATAAAGCTTTGAATGCTCTGATAGAGCGACAGAGTCAGGACGATAATGTAAAGTGACATTTATGAACTTTAGTAGTCGAACTTAAATGTAAGAATTTCAAACAGCAGTGTAGACTGGAGAGCATTTTTACATGTCAGGCAGAACAGCATCCCCGCTCTACATGATGAGAGCTGCTGCTGCTGCTCCATGAAATGATTCAGAACTCTGATCGCTTCCCTCGCTCATCTTCCATGTCCTCAACAATCTAGTTTCAACATAAAAAAAAAGGAAAAAAAAGTCCCTCCTTTCTACAGAACCAAGCCAATATCTGCAGTGGCTGAGTGGAAGTCAGAGCTCTTGTGTAAAGACGGGTGCGTGACAGGTATGCTGTGCTAACACTGTAAACAAGCAGCTTTCACAATCATGTCTGCGTCTACACCAGCTTATTACACATATCACTACAGACTGTTGCTACAATGTGGAAACAAGCCTGTGGTTTTACGCTGAATTCCTGCACAGATTTACTGTAATGGTTATAGTCAACATGTAATAACCAGGGTGGATGTAGGTATTCTTGTTTTCTGTTCTAACCATATGTCGTTTATACAAGCGACTCTGAACACGCCATTCTTGTGAATAGAATGGTCCAACAGTTTTGGTGAATTCACCTATTCACTTCCCTGCCAAGAGTTAAGCAGAAAAGATCAATATCACTTTCATGTCTGTGCAGCAAACACAAAGCTAATGCCAGCAGCTGTTTAGCTCCGCTCAGCACAAAAACTGGAAACAAAGGGGAAACAGCTGGCTATGTTCAAAGGTAACACAATCAACCCACCAGCATCTCCACATGTCACTAATTGGCACATTATATTTTTCGTGTTTAACCCAATGAAAAACCCCAAGTTGTTAAACAAACAAGATATAATGTGTTTATTAGTGAGTGCAGAGCCAAAGCAGATAAAGTGAGTATCACAAATAAAATAGTTCATTAAAAACTCAAGTTGTGAAACTATGTTTGTGCTTGTTATCTACTTCAATCTGACCGTCTCTAACTAAAACTGCCAGAGCGCACTGAGGGGATTTTCTAATTTCATGCCCCTGTTCCCATCTGAGGGAATTAAACTGAAACTTCTCAAGCCAGCAAACAACTCAGTACAACTGACTTAACATTAATTTAACCTCAGTCACACAGTGAATAAAACTAAACCCAAAAGTAAAAGTTGAAATAGCGCAAGAAACACGCTAGACTGAAAAAGCAACTAGTGTGCAAAGTAAGAGCTACAACTACCGGGCAAACTTTTCCCCAATCCCCCTCAGTAAATCAAAAAGGCACAGCGGATTAGTGCACTGTCGCAAAGCTCCTATTGACCTAGAAGTGTGTGTGTGTTTATCACAACTAAATTAGGAGGCACATGTGTGTATTTTATGACCTGTGTGTACGCATTTGTAGTTGTGCGTCTGTGCGAAAGAGCGATTAAGCTGCAGTCATATCGGTACACCTAATCCCCTTACATGGGGCCTTCATATTTGAGACAGAAAACTCAACATCCGTCTCAGTGGAAGATCCTCATAGTGAAATCTATGCATCCCAGTGTTCGCCTTATTCACAGCATATACATAATGGATAAAATTAGAGCTTTGAGTACTGACAGGCAGGTGGGACGTAGAAGAGGAGGAGTGAGGAGGCACTGAGTGAATGGGGAGTAGAGAGTGTGAGGAGTGTGTGGACATGTTTGTTTAACAGTGTAACTAGGAAGGAAGTAAAGAAAGGAAGGAGAGCAGGGTGGAGGATTGCCAGAGCCTTCACGAAGCCACTGCCCAACCAGCGACATTAATCCTCGATCATGTGGTCACACACACAAACACATAATGTGCTTTTAAATCAGGACTTCCACTGGGAAAATTTAACTGGAAGTGGTTTTGCCAGGTACAGAGAGTTGGCAGAAGTTAGTTTTCCTGTCACAAATACACATACACACACACACACACACACACACACATACACACACACACACACACACGCCTCATCTTATCTCCCATAAGCAGATGTGCATGTTACACATTTCTTCATGTCAATCTCATGCACATTGAGAAAGCAATATGTTTGCACAGTGTGTGTGTGTGTGGGGGGGGTACATGTGACTGTGCATCAATCAGCTCTCATTTCACAACCCAGCATTCACCAAAGCCTCTTACACAGACCACAGCACTTTACAAAGCCCCTTCATACACAACACTCACACACACACACACACACACACACACACATCAAAACCCCATCTCATCAACCTTTCATATCTTGATTGTACCTTCATGATGGCTTGCTTTGAAAGTCCCTCTTTCCTTTTCCCTCTCACACACACACACACACACACACACACACACACACACACACAGACACACACACACACACACTGCCCATTGGAAAGCACTTGAATTGAAAAGGCCAACAATCGGGAGCAAATTTCCATATCACTCTTTCACTATGTCCCTGCACCCTGGCCTCTCATTTATCTTTTTCTCGATTCATCTATAAATAATGAATCGAAATAAACACATGGAGGGAGGGCAGGACAGGATGCAAAAATTTTGAAATAAACTTGGCAAAAACTTTGGGGATTTTTTTTTTCTATCTGACATAAGAGAGAGGCAGTAGGTTACTTTGAGTTGTGGTGTTTATTTGTTTTATGTGTGTTTATCTTACTGATTTCTCAGATGTAACAGATGCTCAATACTTTTTGTGAACACTACTAAGTTCTATAAATACTGTTATTGAACATGTGAACTTTGTGGCATTCTGGGTGAACTGCTTTCCAATGAAGTCTAAATTATTTCAAGATGCTATGGGTTTGGTTGATGACATCATAAAATAGTGAGAGAGAAAAAAAACTTGCAGCCCTATTTATTCCACACTCTTTCTAACTAATTCATCAAAGGCACATGGATTTGACAGTGAATTTAGCTTTAAGTTAAAATTTCTGCATGATAAGTACTTAAAGGTATTGAGTGATACATCTAGCAATAGACAATCTTCGACGGACAAACGCTGCGCAACCAAACGTATTTACCTGTTGCCTCCAGCTAGCGTTAGCCTGCTTAGCTAGGAAACTGTTAGCTTACTACATATTTAGTTAAAAGTTCGTGGTTGTTGTTTTCCTTGTCATATCGTTCTGATACTTTCCAAAATATTGTATATTTACCCCATTTACTGTTCCAGCAGAGGACAACTACAGCTGGAGGAACTTAACCTAGCTAAGGTAATTTGCTTAAATGTCATTTAAGCTAGCAAAAGTCAGTTATAAATATAAAAACAACAGAGCTGACACGAATCCATTCTGTATAGTATTTAGCTTTTACACATATATTCCTATACCAATTAATGTTTTGTTAAAAGAGTTAAATTCTACAAGATTTACCTTCATTTTATCAAGCTGCTCAACATTTAATCTGTTATTCTCCTAAGCTTTTCCAACATTTATATAACTTATGTTGATGCTTGATGATATGGCCAACATGGCTCATCACACATTTAGTATACACACACATAGACACCCATGTGTGTGCATACTGTATGTATGATGACACCCACGTTTTACTCTAATGTAGAGCTGCATAGTACAGGAAAGTTTTTAATTCACACAGTTTATACCGTTTTCGTCATAGTATGTATGATGTTGAAGCGAAGGAATTGAGCTGAGCTGGCACCAACCCAATACAGGTGTTGCCCTGCAAACAGAGGCTGTATTATTTTTCTATGGGGCTAAATCCTATTGAATGTATTTATGTTTACACAGAGGGTGGTCTAAGAGATGATGCAAGATCAAAGTAGTGAATGTGAAAGACGTGTGATCTTGGTGGTGAGAAGGATAGAGTTCTGCTCAGAAAGTGGGGACTGAGTCAGAGACAGATGAGGAGGGCACGAGATCAAACGACAAACACACACTTTCACACAGTATGCCCTTTATATTGGGTCTTACTAGTAAAATAGCTCTTCTCTGTGAAGATCGGAACAGAGCACGGCTTCAGGACAGTGGATTTCAGAGCCTGGATGATAAAGAGTGCTCAGAGCTCAGATTTCAATAGTACAGGATTAGTTCTGTCAGTTCTTTGAGTCCAGGCTTTCAGGTGTGTCTTATGAGACTTGGTACCTTGGTCGACGTTTAGTTGCGGGCATCAGCAGGCCAATATGATAGTGTTTGTGCATGTGTGTGTGTGTGTGTGTTTAAACCCTGTCACAGACAAATCATGTGAAGCAGGCCCGGTGGCAGATTCATGGCAACATGATGACAGAAAGCTGAAATACTCCATCCGCCTTTAAATTAATTCATCACTCAAATATGAAAGGGAATTTGTAAACAAAATTAGAAATGCACTACCCAGACCATGGACACAGGCAGATTAAAGCTTTTTGCTTGTGTTTATACTATTGCCAGTCTAGTTCCAACCAACCACTGTGAAGAAGCGTCCCTGCTCCAAAGTAGTTGGGTTAGAAGTAAATACACATAAATAGTTATGTTTAGGTATTGGATTAGAGATCTGAGGTATTATGCTTCATGGTTATTAAGTTAAGGGCTGTAAGTAATATTTTTTTCATTTTTATGTCCCAATAACTTATTCTATAATTTTTTTTTAAAGATAGTGAAAGATGCTGTTTGAAGTTTCCACAAGCCCAGTGTGACATCTTCAAATTGCAATTTGTCCAATAATCCAAAATCCAAAGATATTCCATTTACAGTGATATAAAAAATTGTATTATCATATTTGAGAAGCAGTGATTAGCGAATATGTGGTTCAAAAATGATTACTGATTGCTTAATCAACTTAGCATTTCAGTCTGTTATCTGTACATTAGTATACTGGTCTACAGCTATGAATTGTTCCTCAAAGCAACTTTAATGAAATGACAAAAAGCCACCAAAACATGTGTCATAGTCTTGCGGAAACTGAAGCGTAGTCTGTTGCCTTGTTCTCATCCATTCAGGTGGAATGAAATGACTAAAGTAGGGCGTCAATGATGTTGCTAAATAGGGAGTTTCCCTTCAGTAATGATGATGATAGTGTCTAGATGGAGTAATTGGCAATTTGAAGATGTCCCCTCATGCTTTAGGACAATTGATTGATGTGTTAATTGAAAAGATTCAGATTCATAGAAATAATCACAAGTTGCAGTCCTAATATTAGTATTGATACAGCACTGTTAGTAAACCCAGCTCTCTGTATATGCTCCATTTTATCCATATTTCTTTTGACAACACTGATTCTCTGTGTTTATCCTGTATCTACAATGTCATCAATATTTCAAATTATTATAATAACATGTTATTATGTAATTATCACATATAACTCAGCTCGTTTAGCACAAAGTGAGAGTCAGCTCTGTGTATTAAACTCTCAGGGAACTTGACCACTTGAGGGAGAATGTTCACCCCAGGATAAAATATGTTGTCCTCTCTGCATATGCATTAGCCAATATGCAGAGAGGACAGTACTGTACAGTGCTCTGTGATGCTCTGGATAACTTCTTGTCCCTGGCCTTAGAACTTTCTGGTCTGCAGATGGTTTCTCTACATCTCTCAGCCAACCCTATCTTTAAGTCATTATTGCACAAAACCTACTTTACTGGTAACAGCCTCAGATGTTAGGAAAATTTATGTTAAAACCAAACTACTTATAACCCAGATTATTACATAATTTTCCATGTTCATCAAACCCTATTTATTCATATTCTATTTATGGTAGAGGTTACTGGAGATGATCAGGACTTTAGCTAATATACTTTTAATAAATATCGTTGACTGCATGATGTGATTATCATTACAGGGCAATGGATAATCATTACATATTCACCTGGATTTGATATTTTGTAAACATCTGAGAATATTTTTGTGCTTGTTTACCTCTAACATCCGGGGTAAAATCTGGCTTCAGATGTTTTCATTATACCTTTCACCATTTTCTTTGTCACTGAGTACCATAGTATTTTCTATTTCCTGTTTTCAGATGTCCATGGACAACAGAAAGAGGCCAGCGGCTTCCTCCAACTCTGGGAACTTTGCTTTCTGTTCCTCGTCATTCCGGCGTCAACCAGCCAGGGTCCTGATCGTGGAGGCACTGCCTCCATGTTGGTCAGAGACCTGCACGGTGATCTGTGATGCTCTGGATAACTTCTTGTCCCTGGCCTGTAGCCTGGATGGACCATGTAGGATACCGCTACTCAGTCTGTACGCCATCAGCCGGCAGCAGGAATGCCTACTGCCATTTGCGGTAAGATAGATGAAGTATTTCTAAAAAGGAATTTGTCTTTTCTATTAGTGTTTTTTCTTGCACCTTCTCTCTCACCCCTCTTCCTTTTGTTGTTTTCCGTCACCCACATTATCTCTCACTTTTATCCCTTTTTTCTCTTCTTCCCCTCTCTATTTTTAGCAGGTTCGTGGTAACTTGGCCAGGCTGCACTCCTGCGTGGAGGAGCTGAGGTCTATTCCAGGTGAAGGCTGTGTCAGGGGAGCAGCCAGAGGAGGCGAGCTGCTGCGTCAGGCAGTGCTGGACAGTCTACAACAGTTTAAACAGTACATCAGGCATACCAGCACTGGAAACCAGGCCAACAGCAACAACACATCTGTGGAGGTGAGCATAGATTGACCTTGTTTGTGCACAAATAGCACAACGAAAACATTCAGTTCCAATGTTATTCTCATTAAAATCATGGCTAAAAGAAAGATATTTGTCTTGGTGAGTTATTTGCTGTGTGGCTTTTAATTGTGCTGGTGCTTATAGAAGCAACAGCACATGCTACAACTCAAGCACAGAAGTACAGTCTCGTGAATGATGCTGATGAGTTTTTTAAAGACATGCGTCTCAGGTTGACTATAAACGGTTGTGAAAGTTAGTCTATCATAGGCTGGCATAATTCTTCAAACAAAATTAAAGCTGGTGTGTTTTAGGAGGCTTTTAAACCATTGTTCATTAGAGTACTGAGAGTAATTGTCATTCACTCACTGTGACTCAATGTCTGGTCATTTATTGTCACAAAGCTTTACTTAATGTTAAAGTGTTAAAGTGCTGCTTGATCAGTTGCTACATGGAAATACAGTTAACATGTTAACAAAGCAAACAGTACCTCCTGGGCTGTGAATAACATAAATACAGTTGAATGCTGTGTGATTGGCTATATTGAAATTGAAAATGTTAGATCCCGGAAAGGATTAGGCAAAAAAAGTTGTTTCCGTAAGTTTACTAATGTACATAAACAAAAGCTCAGTTTTCCTCATCCACAGTATGTGAGGTCATAACATTACAGAACAGTAATCGCACTGAGCTCCAAACTGTCCTGAAACAACAGAGGCATGTCTGTCTCTAGGACAGTAAAACTGCATCGGCCTGAACATGGAATTAGATAACAATAGCTCACAGTACAGAAACCGCTTTGTCAGTTTTGCACATCTTTATTGATTATGAAGTAATTTCCTCCAAATATCTGGCTGTTTTTTATCTCTTTATATCCACCTCTTCAGCTGCAGCATGCTCAGACTGAATAGATCCCTTTTAATATTCAAGCTTTGTACTTCATGCTAATGTAGTGAAGAGGCTCCACTTATACCTGTTAAATAGCTCTCTTCAGGTACAATTTACTGTATTTAGCAACTACAAAAAACATAGTGAATTATGAATCTCATTAGCATGTTGTTAAAAGCTTTAACAGTCCATTATAGTGGCTGACAACTCTTCACATATCAGACAGTCCAATTAAAACCAGTTCATGTACATTTTCAAATGTGTCTTTCTCATCTGCTGCGGAGCCACCTGTTTAGAAAGAGCTGCAAAACTGACATGAGATAAGCTTCAGAAGTTCTTAGTGCCTTCCTGCTAGAATATCCAATCAGCTATCACTTCTAACACGCAAATCCATTGAGTGTACAAAATTTTTAAACAATTGCAAATCCTAGTGTAATCTGTCTCCACTCGCTTATGCACATCGCTTCATTATGATTGAAGTGGATAGAATTGTTGATATCAATAAAAGATCATAGCTGCAACTTGGATGCAGCACATTTTATGGAACTATTAATTCTTATTCATGTTATGTAACTCAAAGCCAGCTTTAGGCTAATACTCCAGTTCCGGGCTCAAAACCTGAGACTCAGATACAACATTTTTGATGTCAGCAAATTACAGTTAAGAGGAAGAGGAATATTAGCTGACATTATTGAAAGTGTCTCATTTGTTAAATTTAAGTGCTGGACATATGGGGAGCCAGTTGAGACATGAGCCAGTCACTGCCCTTCTTGTTGAATTTGAACAATTTGTCCTCTGGATACAAGGCTCTGGGTCGTTGATGAGGATTTCTCAAATCCAGCCAGCTTTATTGGGGAGCTCTGGACAGATGATTACACTAAGACCCACTGTTTCCGACAGCAGCAGATATGAATAGCACTATTAGGAGGCAGAGCGACATTAAGCAGAGACATGACACTGTGTGTGTGTGTGTGTGTCTGTGTGTCTGTGTGTGTGTGTGTTGCTGATCCACTTGTACAGTACACATTTTCATTCATGGACGTTTTCGAAAGTTCACGTGTGTGTGTGTGTGTATGTGTGTGTGTGTGTGTGTCCTCCTTGATGATGTGCATCAGGCGTCAGCAACAGATTCTACTTTTGGCTAAACAGCAGGAAGCAGAGAGCAGATCCCATCAATAATCACATTATAATCATCATTTACTGCTACTGTTAATGTGATTCAGTCGGGTGCTTAACATCAGCCTAACATTAGTTTATCTGTTTCCTATGCAAACTATTTTCATCTCTCATCATCAGGAAGATGTTGTCTTTTGTGTAAATGTTCTGCAGAAATCTTAATTATCAGAAAATTAATGGATTACTAAAAATAACATTTTGCAGTCCATAACCAGCTGTGTTGTTCATTTGTGTCATGACAGTGAGATGACGATGATGACGATGGCTCCAGATACAGAAAGCTTTAAAATTACAGATCATACAGCAAAAGGGCAGTTAAAGCCGAGTTTTTTCTCATTAAGTGGGTCAGTGTAGATTTGTGTCATTGTTACATATGTGCGTGCCACTTTTCTGTTAGGGTGGGAGTTTGCTTTACTGCGACTAAGACAACATTTCTGGCACTGTCTACTTAATTTAGTGACTGTAATTCACTGTATGTCATGGCCCCAAACTCAGAAACATTACAGTCAGAGCCCAGGAATGCTTTGTTGTGGTGATTTTGTGTTCTGCATTTCTGTAGATGTGACAACTTGTAAAACAAACTTTCATGACGCCAGCTGGAACAATTCAAAAGTACGCTTCTGGGGAATAGTTGTGGGGAGGGACATCAATGTGGCCTGATAACAATACAATTAAAAGTGACAGAGGTTGTTAAGTGTGGTTGTGGAAGAGCAGCAGTGTTGGTTTGCTTCAAAGTAGTGGGATGGAGAACACTTAAGATAGTGGAATATGAATGTTGGTGTGGCCCCAGTGAAACATTAAGCTGTGTTGCAGTAATCTTAGGGCCTAATGAAAGCGATCAATCAGTCAGTCGATAAAACACAAGCCACCTTTACAGCTACCGGCCTAAATGCTGAAGTTTCACAGCTTCTACTGCCTCAGGGCGGTCAAGATTTCCCTGTGTGGAAGCTCCACTTACATTGAACCTTGTGCTCCTCTAGATGGATTCATCCATTCTGCACGGGGATGTCACTGTAAACTATTTGTATTCTAGTCCTTTTTGTTTCCTGTTTACTGAGGCATTTTTGCATTTCCTCACTATATTCCCAGGTTACTGTGGTGACCAGCCAGCCAGGGAAGGGCATTGTCCATCATTTAGAGACAGGTCTCAAAGATGCTGACCTGGTGCCACTAAAGCGGCTCCTGGTTGTACAGATCGGCACTGCAGGAGACTGGGGCCAGGACACTCCCTCACCTGAAGCCACATACGCTGAGACTGAAGGTAGGAGACAGACATACATAACATGCAGACACAAACATACACAGTTAGCACAGTTACTGTTCATGTAAGCCTGGGACATAAACACACCCACGCTGCTGTCAGTACAGGAGGATTAATGCACACAGTCAAACAACTTGAAGGAGGTCTGTTATCTATTTCCTGAGCAGACTTTCCTCCCCCCTCCTCTGTGTTTTCTTAATCATCTTCAGTTGAGTTGTGTAGCGTTGACCCATTTATTACACTGTGTTTTTTCTGTTTGCCACATATCTGCACTCAACGCTCAACACTGGAGACATGTCACAATTTATAGAACTTGGCTCTAATCCAAACATTTGCCAATCCCCTCAGAGAGCCTCATTTCAAAATGATGTGTCATTACATGAAGGTTCAAGTGGTGTGGCCTGGGTAAGTAGAGAGTGCAGTGTGGATTGGATAGAAATGAAGGGGAGTTAAAAGAGAGAAATGGAAAGTGAGAAAGAAACTAAGACAAACATACAGGGAGGAGAGAGAAGAAAAAAACAAGTTTAAGAGAGAGGGGTGTGGTAAACTCAAGCAGTAAAGTCTCGCTCATAAAAATATTTATGCTCCATCTAAAATATTTATTCCATGGTGATTAATAGTTACTGTATCAGTGGAGAAGAGGACTTGTTTTCTCACAAGCGTTTGAGACCTTGGAAACACGATGCTAATGATGTTGCGAGTTTTAACTCACTTGACAAGATTATGTCAGATATATAATCCTTCCTGCAACCTTGTTTATTGTCATAACCCCCCCCCCCCCCCCGTTTGTTATTTCTACATCATATCTAAGGTGAAATGTGAGATTTCTCCCTGTTGTCCTCAGTAAACGGAGGCCCTGTTTCACTTTGGGAATATTTCTTGGTTTATAGTGGCCTTTCAAAAACAGAGCTACTCGGTCGTGGTAAAATAAATGTGCTATAAAATGGGTTGCCGCTTGTGAATTATCAGTATCAAATATCAGTCCACGCCAGCCGCAGAGCTATCAGTGACCACAATGGAAATAAGACCTTGCCATTGTAGTGCTATCCTGTTTTCTATGGTCAAATAAACTAAACTAAACTAAAGCAGAGGCGATAGATAAAGAATGAGCGGAGGACCTTTTTGTATTGTTTAAAACAAAGGATATTCAATTTAATGTCACATGACACCTTAAGGAGTCCCGAGGCAAATCTAATCGGTCACCAGATTAAAGGAATAAGAAAGGAAAAAATCTTTGTTCCACAAAAGGAATATGCAAAATAATCCCGCTTCTATCTCCACCCGCCTCTCAGCTGCTGCAGCTCCAACTGTACTCATAAAACACACAAACCTCTATTTTTTTGTGTTTTGCTAGCTACTGTACGCTACATAATGGCAGGCGATATGTTGTTATTCGGGCATTCATGTTCAAACTGGAAAAACTTGTTTCACCAAATGGGTAGCCCTTGATGCCCGTGAGGCGTGAGCATGCTGTGTGTGTGTGTGTGTGTGTGTGTGTGTGTGTGTGTGTGTGTGTGTGTACAGTCTGACAGTAAAAATGTATCTAGCATGAACTCTACAGGAATTACAAAGTATGTGTCTGTGCAGCAGTGACTCTAGGACAAGTAGTCCAAGTCCTTTGTATATATTATATTCATCGATCAGTATGAGTGGTGTTTATTCCCGTCTCTCTCCGGTGTTTAATATAAAAGCAGTCGTTCAACAAAGCGATGTTTGGAATGGAGCCTCGGCGACATGGTTTTATAGTGACCGCAGTTTGACGATAGTGAGATTGACACCATTTTAGCTGCTGTGATGCCAGTGGGACCAGATCTCTGCTTTCTTCCACAGAGTTGTTTTCTCAGAAGTGTTTATAGTTTCAGTGCTTGAAACACAATCATCACTCTAACGCTTTGATACTACGGCCTACACCCTCTTAATTATGTCAACACTCGTGGTTGAATACACCATCTATGTCCCACATAAAGCTGTTTTATTAAAATGTCTTTCCACCGTGGAGAAAACTGGATTGTTGCTGCCATAACATCTCTACACAGAGTGCTATTGATTCTACTAGTGTTTGTGTTGCTTAAGCTCAGATCTTCTCTACTGTGTTGGCGTTCAAAAATGATGGATGTTTTCATACCTGCTGTGTAACAGAATTGTCAGTCTGAATGTGAATCTTTCTGAGTTTTCTGTCACCATCAGTTTTCTCATAAATACAAAATGTTACAACTGAGAGACTTCGATACACGACAGATAATATAACAGCTTTTCCTGTTTCTTCTTCTTCTTTTGTTTAATGTGATACCAATTTGCTGTAGAAATCACTTGTTTGAAAAAGGTACCTTCAGATACCTCCATAAATATGGGCCCACAGAGTCATTTTGTATGAAAACCAGTGTCCTGAATGTACTTTGTATGATATTTCAGTCTGTGACATTATTCACAGTAAAGCCCCCAACATTTCTGATGAGGCTCTATAAGAATCAGCAAACACAGGAAAGGGAATGGGGTCAGAACTGCATCCAAGAGCTACAGTGACCTCAGAGTTCATCTGGCAGTAAAAGTGAAGCAGGCTTAAATCAAAGATAAGAAGTTTAACTGTCTAGCCAATATGGATTCTACTCAGACTTACTGGATGTTCAAGAAAGGTTCTAAATTGTGTTTAAAAGTAGTTCAGGCACTTCTACTGAAACCCGAGTGAAAGTTCAACTGGGTTGTTTACTGTGGTAGAAAAAACCCCTGCCGTTAGAGTATAACCAACAAGGGAGGATGCAGAGACGTTCATAAATGACTGCACAGAAAGACACTTCTGTTTCGAATTTCTTTTGTTATTCATCTGGGTTAATATCATTTTCATGGCCTTGAGGGACCGTGCAGCAAAACTTTGCTCATCAGCCGTGGGATGTGACAAACGCTCTGAATGGCTGAATGACTCATTGTACAATTTTGCTTTCAATTTGTACAGCACTTTGTAATTTTGGCTGTGAAAAGGGACATGTAACTTAATAAATCAATCCTAATACGCTAACATTTAGGAAGCAGTGTTGAGTCTGGGAGTACTCTGGCATCTGGACGCCTTGTGGAATCTTAATCATGTGCGTGTGTGTAGGATGATGGGTGGGAATGTTCTGTGAGAGGGAGAGATCGCAGCAAATATGTCTTACTTAACACCAGACTATTTATTTTAGCTGTGTGTCAGTTAGTCCATGGAGTACCATATATTATAGGAAGTGGGTGGGGTATCCATTTTTCGTTCTGTACTAATCTGAGAACAAAAGTCATAACTAATCTTTTCAGTCTCTCTGTCTCTCTCTGTATCATGATCATCAGTCATTGTCTTATCTCACGGCAGGAAGAGGGGTCACAGCTCTTATCTAGAAGAAAGTGTATTGCACAATTGTGTGTGTGTGTGTGTGTGTGTGTGTGTGTGTGTGTGTGTGTGTGTGTCTGTGTCAAGTTAAAACAAACAAGTTAACACACAGTGCAGTGTGGCTGCTTGATGGAAACATTAGTGAGAGGACAATCGTGCAAATTGTGCAAAAGTGTGTGATTGAGATGCCAAATATTTTGTGTCTTTTTTTCTTTTCTTTTTTTACTGGCAGCGCAACTGTGAGATCTGTGTTTGTATGCTCAATTTCACACTTTAAGATTGCAGATATTATTGTAAAGTGTGCATTTTGTTTGGCCTTCACTTTTTGCAAAGAGCTTTTTAAAGGTGTAGGTTTAGGTCAAAGGCTAGGATAAGGGTTGAGGTGAAGCAGTTGCAATGGTTAAGGTTAGGTAGCTTGGGGGTGCATATGTCAGTAAAAATGTGCAAGTGTGTGTGTCTGAAGGCCAACGCCTTGATAAGCATCCTGTTTTTGTTGAAACTCAACCAGTGTATCCTTGAGTCCCAGGTCTGTTCCGTAATTGTACATTTGAGCAGCAGGGAGAAGATCCAGAAATGGGTCACAGAGCGAGAGGAGCAGAGTGAGACTGAGACGAGAATGATTATGGCTCCAGTGGTTTTGGTTTTTCTCCTCACAGCTGAGCAGACAAGTTGTTGACTGAATCAGAGTCAACAAGTTATAACACACTAGGGATTAGGCATAGTCACTGCCAAAAGCAGTTTATTTCCATTGTTTAGATTGATCACAGAGAATTGAAATCGCATTGTTTTTCCTTAGCAACAGAATATTTTAAAACATGATTATTATATCTCAAGAGTACCATATATTTTCAAAAAACATCCTGTTCAAATTTTTCTCATTATGATTATTCTCATAATCTCAATATTCAGATTTACATTTTCTGCAAAAACCAGTCATTGCAACTTCTTTTTTCCTCATGGTAGATGTATAGGATACTGTGCTGCAACAGCTGTTGCAGACAAAACATAAGGTCTATAAGTGCTTCCTTTTTTTTTTGCATTAGGCATTCCCCACAGAGATGTGGCTCCTGGACACTAATAGACATTGTAGAAGAGCCTTACTTTTATTATCCCCCATGGTGAAACTGAGGTCAGAGTTTGATGAAAGTATAGGAAATGAAGTATTTCAACATTTTAAAATAACACTGACCAGTCAAAAGGGGCTGATCAGTCAAAATAAAGTTATTACTGATTGTTCTAGGGGGGTGTACATATTTATAGTGTATTTATTTCCTGTTGACCTGTTGATCAAATTAATTGAAACTAGTCACTTTACAGCTGTTGAGTTTACAGTCGCAATTTTCAAACACATCCACATCTCAATGACAAAGTAGAGGAATGAAGGAATAGAGGCAGAGGAGAGGGGGAAGTAAAGAACCGTGTTGAAGCACAGGGAGAGACAGAAGGATACAGACAAATACAAAAAGATGTTGACAAAGAGAGGAAAACAGAAAGAAAGATGATCAGACAGAACAGTGACAGACAGTCATCAGTAACAGTACCAGTAGGTGGGCAGGTGTCCTCTGGCCCTTTGCCTGATTGAGGCCAAGGAGAGGAGGTGGCATCGCTTGAGGCTGACTGTGGTGCTGGCACTAACCCAAAGAGCTTTCCGGTTGCCAGACCTGCTGTATTTTTTTGCTGGAGTGTGTCTCTCCTCCTTAGCTCCTTCATGAATTATTGCCCCATCTGTGCTGTAACTTTGCCCCAGGAGAGTTGGCTGGAAAGTTACCACCTAAACACCCAGTCACACTTGCAAAGATCCAAAGTAGCCAAGAGGATGCAGGATTCAGCGTACTCTCCAGTCTCTGGTTTATCAGTGACATGAGGCGAAACTGTGAAAAATGTTTCATATGAATCGGTCCAATCTGGGATGAATATACCCACAAATCCTGTATTCTGTTTTAAAAAAGGTCTGTGTCTTTAGTACAAATAGTTATTTTGTTAAGAGAAACCACAGATTGCATCTTTATCTGGAGATGTTTGAACCCATACATGCAAGGCCTGCACTCTACCACTGGGGCAGACCCCAGGATGCATCGTGTACCGCCCCTTTCAGAGAGCAGATACATGATGAAATGAGTCTACTGAAGGCATGTTCACCCCACACAGGACCCATACACATGAAACAGCATTCAGAGGTTGCCATAATAAGATTAGACTCCAGTCAATGCAAATCACAGTACATAGAATTACACTGAAAGCACATTTCTAATTTCACTCCTCCCTCTCTGTCCATATACCACAAGCTTATTCTCACTTGCCCACATGTTTCTGTTTGTTTCTACTTTTAGGGAGTTAGTTAATTATCCCTTCCTTGTAGTAAACCTCTGTCCTTAGCTTTGTAATGAGAACTAATGAATGTATATGCCCCTGACACTTCCTAAAATTCCTAATTATCTTAGAGGTTACATACAACACTTTTGTTTTTAGCAGCTAGTGAGCTAGCCACTTAGTGTTTGTTGCTGAAGGATTCAAACACTGTAACATGGAAAATCCAAGAGACAGAAAATTGGGGTCTGCTTACTGCGAGTAAGGAGCAGACAATACGAGGGATGAATTGGATCCATCATGCATTCTGCAGGCCAAAGGAAGTCCCTGCCAGTCTTAGCAGTGCAATAATTTCCTCCCTTCACACTAGAGAAATATGTCCAAGTCCCCCCGTCTGCTGCTGCTGCGTGCGTGCGTGCGTGCGTGCGTGCATTACTGTTATGCCCCAGTCTAGGGGGGCCCTAGGACACAACATGAATTAGCCCCATCTTCCCCAAGTAGCCACCACAAAGATTCGTTGAATATAAAGAAAATGATTTATTAACATAAAAGTTTCTTTTGAACATATAGAAAATAAATATTTAGGTTAGGCTTCAGGGTGGACTAAGGCCAACATAATAAACATAATCGCTCTGTCTTGAAAATAAACAACTAAGCTCACCAAGGGAAAACAAATAACAATCAACTCACCTCCCTAACTAAATAAACAGGAAAAAACACCATAGAAACAAAACTGGCAGCCCACCCTTACTATTCAATGAAACAAAGAAACTACACAAACCTGAATTGCTGCACGGTGTGGCCAGTTCGGAGAAGAGGAAAACGAGACTGCCATCTTGGCTCCTTATATACCAGGTGACCGGGGATGCAGCCAATCACCAACCAGGGTGCAGAGCCTTTCCCCCAATGACGGCGCGGCTGCGGCACACACCTATTTGCATACAAATGGAAAAAAACAGGAACACAGGGCACACACACATATATACAATAAACCACCTACAATAATGACCGCGGTCATAACAATTACAAAGAGACAGAGCATGTATCTCTGTGTCCATATTGTGGTTCTGGTGTTCATGTGCATATGCAATCTGTCGCATGCAGACATGCTAATTCACCCGCTTCCATTCAGGCTTGATTTCAAAATCATTTTTTAAAGTCTCGTTACACCTCTAAACATGCATCACACTGATTTGGCGTCACACAGGTAGACTATGTACATACATTCATGCAAATACAGACAAAACTTATATTTACTCTCAAGACAGAACCATCAGTTTCAAAAAGAAGCATCTTTTTTGGGTGTAAGGAAAGGTGTTATTTTTGCAAAGTCATCGTCAGCACTAGAGACACCCACTGTGATGGACAGCTGTGCTCGTACACACACACACACACATGCACACAAACACAGTCTGGAGCAGCTACAGTGATAGATTACTACTGTCTGACTGTCTCCTATAAACACCTGGGCCTTGTCCCCTGAGCTGCATCTCTCTCTCTCTCTCTCTCTCCGTCTCCCTGAACCTGCATTAACCCAAACATCTTGACAGTGAACTGGAAGACATTTTGATATCCCTCATTTTTTGAAAAAGATACAGCTTCACTATCCCACAGTAAAAATCTGACTGCAAACTCCAACCTCAGGTCCAGAGCTCTGTCATGCAAAGTTATGGTGGCAATGTTGTATTTGCTCGTACTATCATATATGACAGTGCTTTGATTTGCATAAAGTCAATTTCAACACTATTGCATTGCATTCAAGCTTCATTTACTTGAGTCTCTGAAAAGAGAGAGAGACAGAGGAAGAAAGAAAGACAACAGAAAAAGAATGAACAAGGGCACCCCAGTAATGACAGTTTGGTCAATTGAGTGTCGAGCAACCTTCATAGTTTGACTTCTTGCATGTCACACTTCTCTCTCTCTCTCTCCTTCCCCCCCCCCCC
>NW_019525229.1:321664-349164 GCF_002814215.2 Seriola lalandi dorsalis
CTGTTTCTCTACTACCACTACTGAATAAAGGCAAAACTAGAATTACTGCCTCGCTGTTGTATGCCTCCACCAACCAGCCAAGTTGCAGGAAACATGGTCACAATCTCCCTGTCCTTGAGTTATAATGTTGAATAAATAAACCATTTGGATATAAGATAATAATAATTTCATAGTTTTTCATAGTTTTATCCTATTAGACATTTGTGTCAAATTGTGTCATAATTAGCGTATGAATTCGTGAGTTGAATTTGTGTTTGTGAGGTCACAGTGACCTTGACCGCTAAATTCTAATCAGTTCGTCCTTGAGTCCAGGTGAATATTTGTGTCAAACCTGATAAATTCCCCAAGGTGGTCTTGAGATACCAAATTCAAGAGTCCAAGAACATGTTGTGAGGTCACAGTGGTGGTATGATCAGTAAAGCAATTTAAAGTGTCCCCAGGTGTTCCGGTCACACAATCCTGTAACAGGTTTTTATCTTAATGATCAGAAGTGGAGATGCTGGGGATTGAACCCAGGACCACATACATGCGAAGCATGCGCTCTACCACTGAGCTACATTCCCTATTTGTGTGCAACATAATTACATTTTAAATGGTCAAAAATACAAGCTGAAATACTGAAAATGTGCAAACTTCAAAACTGCAAGAGATAAGTGGCCGGAAAACCAAAAAACATAGTGCCTCTGGCCCTGGCTGTTGCCGGCGTGGAGCCGCAAGAAGTGTCATACACATGTCTGCTGAATGAAAGTGATACATGTGTGTCTTCCACACAAACTGGTTCCTGGCAGTTTGTGTCAAGGAATCCATGCATGCACGGATCTATGAGACCAGTGGTCATATGGGGTTGAGAGGAGGGTTGGCTGATGTGTGTTAACTATTCATATAGACTGAATTTATCATTATTCATGTTCAAGAACAAGCGAGTACTGTAGAGGATTATGGAATAAAGACAAGTGGATTTGCTGGGGACTGATCCAGGACCTCAGCCACACAAAGCCCAGTACCACTGAGCTACATCCCCTATGGATCCCTCTTTACTGTACTCCTGTTACTGTCATGTCATTACAGTTTTTTTTTACAATTGCTAAATCATCTTTCAAAATTCATACTGTTGTGACTGGCTGGCACAGACTTGACATATTGCTTTTGAACTCATGTAACGGGAAGTTAAAGCATTACTCCACAGAAAATGTCATTGTTCAATATCTTATTGATGATAGCGGTGCCTGTGTCAGGCTGTGATTCAGAAAAGTTCCCCTTCTGCTGATGTTTTTTCAGTGTTTTTCAGCGGAGACAACTTCAAAATATTTTGTAACTCTGACGCCATATGAGCAGCATGGTGAAGAAGATTCTGTTGAAAGTTAAATTAAGAAGTTGCATCATAAAGTAACTGTGGAGAAGGCACCCTGCGAACTGTTTTCAGCTAGGCTTAAGTCAGCCATTACCTTCAGATATATTATGGGATATTCTGAAAAAGACTTTTATTTTCTGAATGTTGCAATTGAAAGCAACATCCTTACGTGTAAATAAGTTGAGCTCTTGTTTATATGAAGTACTTCCCTCTCACTAATGGCTGGCAAAGTCACAGAGACTATTTATGCGTTTCCCTGGGGAGTTCAGATCAGTAAGTCGATTTAGAGTGTCCCCAGGTGTTGTCTTCAGTTCAGCATAGTCACACACCCTCATGCATGTTTTTGGTCAAATGGTCATAAGAAGTGGAGATGCTGGGGATTGAACCCAGGACCTCATACATGCGAAGCATGCACTCTACCACTGAGCTACATCCCCTGTTTATCTGGATCCTAGTTACATTTCTAAGTGTCAGAAATATAAGCTGAAATACTGAACTGCGCACACTACAAAAGTGAAAAAGACAAGTGGCCCACACACTGTCCGTCACTTTTCAGCAAAATTCACTTGAATTATGTATGAACATAAGAATTTTGACTGATGAAGGTCTGAGGGCCGAACCATCATCTTCATATGGTCAGTTCAAGTGATGGACAGTGTATAGGATTCATTGCTTTTCTTTTCAAGTGATGAGTTTTTGATCTTACACACCTGTCACTCATCTTGTGCAAGAACTTTTTTGAAATTACGACCAAGATCCTTTTTTTTTTTTTCAACATAAAACTTTTGTAATTTCCCACAGCCACACTTTGGCAGGGATTGGCCAGATGTGCTTTTTTTTTTTACACACCGTGTTTCACTGCTCAGTCACACCAACCGCCTCCGCGCTGGCAACAAAGAGAGATGGTGTACTTCCAGAGAGGAGGTGTGTGACAAAAAAATTATGAACCATAACATATATGTGTTGATAGCATGACTCTTCCTTCACCTCCATGTCAAATCTTTGAATTGAACCCTCCCAGACGGGGGGGCGATGTTGCTACCTGTGTTACTTGTAAATGCAAGATATGCATAAATGCAATATAGTCTGTTTATATTCTGTTTAGTCCACAGCTTTCTCCTCACTGTGTCTTTTCACTTCACCTTCAAATGTAAAGTTCTACAAAAGTGCATTCTCCACATCCCTGATCCACAAACCATGGTAAACAACTCATATAATAGGTAAATGTTCAGTACAGTACGTGACTCTGCATTCCTTTTGCGTGCTTCTGTGTATATTAGTTTTTTTCACAGACTATTTAAATCTATATCCAAACAAGTGTGCTTGTGTATTTGTGTGTGTTTTAACCCTTTGCTGTCCTGTCAGAATTGCAGTATTATGAAAATCCATGTGACGCATGCTTCTCAAAAATCCCTTCAGGCGGCTGCCACAATCTGTTTCCCCCTCATCATATTCTGACAAATACTCATTCAAATACTTTTAGTCTTTTTCACGTCACTTCTCTGCTTTGTTAAAGCATTTATTTCATTTAAATACCTAGTTGCAAATCCCTCTCTAAGTGACAACACCGTCATTCCATCCACATATATTTAGCCCCTAAATCCAGCTTTCAAATGACAGTCTTTATTCTGTTTAAACACCATAAACACCAGACCTGTTATTGAGATTGCTTGTGGAGGTTGCGTATTATTCCTTCATTGATCTCTCCTCCATCCATCCTCCCATCTGCCTCACATCAATAACCTCCTTTATTGCCTCTCTAGTTTAGCTCTGAGCTTGAAGGTAAACATTTCCTCACACACGCATATCCTGGTTCCTCAGACAGTGTGCTACCGTCAGCAAGGGAGTGTGCTGTAGCCAGGACCACTTACTCGATAGCGCTGAACCACATCCATATGTCTTCATTTTCATCTTTGGCACACACTTATTTTATTTTCCTCAGCTAATAAATGCTAAAGAAGCTTGAGGTTAGAACTAAAGCTGGAGATGCTGGGGATTGATCTCAGGACATCATACATGCGAAGCACGCGCTCTACCACTGAGCTACATCCCCTCTGTCAGCCTACAACTACGTTTCAAACTAATAGATGGCTGAAGTGAGGCCTGGAGATCCTGGTTTCTTTCAGACTATTCAAACTACAGCAGCATTCGAGAAGTGTTCTTCCCAAAACTTATACTCCTATTGTTAATATTTATGTTGTGCACTACCTAACCTCTGCTCCATTTTCAAAATACAAAACATAAATGCAATGTATTCAGTATGTGACTGTGCACATGCAACAGGCCCACATCTGTCTGTTCTCTACTTGTTAGCGAATTTTATTGAGCTACATTCATGTTAAATTCATAGTTGTTAAAAAAGTCATAACGTCAGTATAAATGGTTGTAAATTATATTTATACTCAAAATTAAAACTTACACATCTTTTTCAAGGGCTGGCAAAAAAAATCCACCCAAAGTTACTGTCAGACATGTCACTATAGTAATTCACATGAGGTAGCAGTATTGAACTGTGCTTGAATGTACTTAAACTGACAAACTGAGGAATACGAAATCTGTGATTCCCGTTGAACTAGGCTACATGAGTCTGGGAAAAAAAAGAGAGGAAATTAATAAGCGATTATTACTCATGATTCAAACAGGATTTGCTTTGATTTATGGCGAGATCATCTAAATGTTAATGCTGCATCAGTGTTGTCTATGATTCAATTTAATGTTGCTATTTTTATATAATTACTAGTGCAATAATTACAAGCGGAAATCGTTTCACCTTGACTGTTTACCACAGACTGATTTGTTGTTTTAGATCTGTGTGGGAGGGTGACTGATCATGAGGAAAATAAATTAGAGGATGTTACAGTGGTTCAAAATAATTCTAATTTTATGGCTATAATAAGAATATTACCAATGTATGTTTGATTGGCAAAGTAACATTATGACTGAAATTAAAACAAAAACATAAATCAACATTACTGGTGAAAAGAGCTCATCGCTCGTGTTACATTTGTTTTGCCTGGGACCTCTGAGCTCTAGGTCTCAGTCTGAAAGCAGAGCTGTGACAAACAGATCCTCCAGACTGATTCACAGTGCATGTGTCTGTTTTTATAGGTCTCGTTCTTGCTTATTCAATTTTGTTTGCTTACAAATTTGTTATGACTCATCAGTATCTCCATTTGCACCTTTTCTTTTTGTGTGTATGTGTGTGTGGTCCTTACCAACATAATTTTCCCATATAATTTTCACTTCTCTTTTAATCATACCCTGCTTCACAGGATCTGCCGTGCTCCATCAAAGCGTAACAGAGAGATGAGAGGACTTTCTCCTCCTCTCTTTCTCTTCTCTCTCAAGCTCCTTAATTACTTTCTCCTCCTCCTCCGCCTCCCTTTCCCTCTTTTCCTACTCTCTTTTTTGGAGGAGAAAGTAAAGAAACTCTCTGCCATGTCTTTGGCTCCAACTTTCTCTCTCCTCCCTCGTACTTTGCAGGCGTCCTGTGAAGTATCCCATTTCCTCTCTGCTTTCATCTTGTTCTCGCTGTAACTCCTTTGTATTACCATAGATTTATGATGTATTAACCCAGATTTATTGTACTCCTCTGCCTTAACCACTTTTGATTTTTCAAGAAGTGAGTCTGCCTAGATTAAAATTAGGCTCCATTCAATAAAATGCTCCTTTCATAGCAGTGAAAGGCAGGCTTCAAGGAAATTTGTTTCAGAGTTTACAAAGTCTTTAAAACATACACTTTACATATGGAATCAAGTTATGTTTAGCAGTCTAAAACAGGGCTATACAACACGTACTGTATACACTGAAGGGAGCCTGTTTTCAGTCTTTACACTCCACAATTGAATGTTTACATGTTGCCAAGATTGTGGGTGTTCTGTATTGTGTAATCATAATAACTGTTATATTGCCTGCAGTGTGTACTGTATGCCTTTTCATCAGTGTGACTGCCACTTTGAACACGCAATGCTCTTTTTGTTTAAAAGTGTTTTCCCTCTCCTTATTTGCCTCCGTCAGAACACTTAAGCCATTCTCACACCCCACACACTTGGATCAGCTCACGTCTCACAAACCCGTTTTGAATTGCAAGAAAAGGGACTCTGAAAATGTGTGGCCCCTTTAGAGGAGGATTATAATCCACTGGCCTACCGCCAAGAATTATAAAAGGGTAAATCAAGTCTTCACCCTGAGGTTTCACAATGAGCCTTAATTCTACGTTACAGTAATAATGTAAAACTTCATCGATGCCCAGAGGCAGCTTCTCTACTCACTTGTCCTCCCTCCCCACAATGGGTGTTAAAACTTACAGAGCAGAAACTTTTCAGCTTTTTCAAAGATGGTTTGGCAGAGCGAATGTTTGCAAATGTGGTTTTATTAACTGCGGTCATGTGGAAGGTGAAGGATAGTGTCCCTGCACCCTGACCCCAAAATGAGACTAAAGCCTCAAAATGATCAAAAAGGATTCACACCCATACACACCTGGCTCCAAATATCATTTCACCTAATGACATATTACATGTACATTTACTTTTACTCATTTGGCAGACGCTTTTATTCAAAGCGACGTACAAGTGAGGGCCATCACTAAAGCTTCAGTGCAGTAGGAGACCTTGGCATAAAGTGATAGGTACAACATCTATTTAATATCCTAAAGGAGTTTTTTAAATCGAAAACAACTGGACTAGGTTATTTGTCTGTGAAGATTTATTTAATAAGTGCAAGGAGCTCAAGTAAAGAAAAGAACAGCACCGAAAGTGCATAGTAAGTGCTAGTTAGGCGTGTTAGGGTGTAACATTAAAGGTGTTAGGAGAGGATGTGCTCTCGGAAGAGATGAGTCATCAAGAGATTTTTGAAGGTAGAGGGACGCTCCTGCTCTGATGGTATTGAGTAGCTCGTTCGACCATCCTGGAACCAGAGACCAGAACAGTCTAGACTACAATGGCCTTGTGTGCAGGGAGGCAATGCCAGACGACGTTCCTTGGAGGAACACCGTGGAAGTAGCATAAGGCTCATTGACTGAGGGTGCAGATCCAGAAGTCACTCTGAAGGCAGCATTAGTGACTTGTATTTGATTCGAGAGGACGTGGGTAGCCATTGTAGGTCAATGAGTAGCAGGGTGACGTCTGTCTGATCAAAGACCGTTCTGGGCCATCTGCAAGGGTCTCCAGCTGTTTCCCATTGTTTCCTGTCTTTATGCTAAGCTAAGCTAATAGGATACTGGCCTTAGCCTTATATTTAACTGATAAAATATGAGAGTGGCATTGATCTTCTCATCTAATGACAAAAATCCACAGTCGCCCTACCATGGAAAATGCATGCAGACGTTTATCCAAAGTTAAATTGAGGCTTCAGCTGTCAGAGTTAGACAAATCAAGTGACTTTCTTTCAAAGTTACTGTCCTTTCAGTATAAATTTCTTACTTTTTGGTACTATTCTTCCACTACAGCTCCACAGAGAAGCACTGTGTGGTTTTATTTCATTGTAGTGATTCAGAATTGCTGTTTTCTTTCAGTATTCCCTTCAGAAGATTGAAAGATTATAATAAGTTTGTAAAGACAGCATGATAAATTGTATTGAATGTGACCCTAGAAGTAATAAGAGATGGTTTTGATGGTATTTGTGATCTGCTCAGTGTAGCAGTCTTGTGGAGCAAACTCCATTGTGAACTCAACTCCCATAGGATGTTAATAAAGACCATTCCTACATTTTTGTGTAATTGGTTCTGTGTAAAAACAACTTTCCACCAGACTTTTCCTTCTTAGCTACGATTACAACCGCACACCTACAGTCACTCAACCCGGGGTCGCCCTTTCCATCTCTGTTTCTTTCACTCTCTCTCTTTCATCTAGTTTATTTTCCGTCACAGTCAGCTAGATCAGTTTGGTGTGTGGTTAGTAAAAGTGCACAGAGGTGGTCAGGAGGAAACCCCACCTAGACCTGCTGACACATGAGCACACACCCAACCACAGCTACTTCACACAGAGCGGAAGAACCCTGAACACACATTCAGATAATTTGGCCTTACAACGTGCATGGGTGAGTTTCCCATCTCATTGTTTTATTTATTTGTCGATAAATATGGTTTAACAAGACTGACAACGTGGAGATGCATGAAAATGAGGAGTGCATATTTTTCATCTTGCCACCCACACACATGCTGCCAAGGTCAGGCTGTTCACACGTCTGTGTGACGTTCACAGAGCAGCAGGTGATCATACAGATGGAGACCAGCATCACTCTTCACACCAGGATATGGAACCTATTAGTCTCACACTGAGAAATGGCTGGATGCTCTCGCATCATGTGCGCAATTTCCGTCATCTAACCCCTCCTAACATCTTCTTTATATGTCAGTCAATACATCTTTTTATTTTTTCTGTTTTACTGTTTAACCAGAAAAAAAATATCTTCGATCTTTAGTGATGCCTTCCTTTTTTCTTTTTTTTTTTGTCTTTTTAAGAATAATAGATGGTTGGTAAAAGAAAGAGCAAGGCGGTGAGAGTAGTAAAAGAAAACTCTTCAGGCTGAGAGTGGTTCACGGCTATTAAACACCCAGTGAGTGTTGTTACACTGGCTCCTCTCCACTCTCTGTCCACCTGCCTCTGTCTGACACTAATGCTGCTCCGTCAATCATATCCCTCCTCTGCCTTCACCACCTCTCTCTCCAAAGTAAAAGGATGAAAAGTTGAAAATTGCATTTCTAGATCTGACAGTCAGAAGTATTGTGAGAGTGTTGTGGTGGAAAATTGAAATCAAGGATGTTTTATTTTTGTCCTGTCCTTTGTCAGTTTGCATGAAGGCCCAGGGATCGGGTAGGAGATTCAACCCCTTGTAACATCTACATTGTCACAGTGTTGTTGAGCACGGCCACTGCTTCTGTTCTGTAGCTGACTCTCACCTCTGATCATCTTTTCAAGAATGGCAATATAAACTCTCATTATGTGATAAAATATATTAGCATTATTGAAACACATATCTGCATATCCTAACATATATCTTAATATAGAAATATACTAAATGTTTTTTTTTTTATTTCATTGCTTTCACTTCAAAAAGACACAGTGTGTGTCAAAACACAAAGTGCTAAGACTGTTTTATTAGCACAACACAGTAATTAAACTCATCCTCTAAATTTCTAATTTCTGTTTCTTCTGCCTGAGGTTAGTTTATATCTTGAGTCTCTCTCTCATCTTGGCTTTCAAGCTGCTTTAGCAAAGCAAGGTCGTTCTTCCCTTCCCTTTTTTGAAAGGTTTGTTATTTGCTATCACCTCTGCAGTCTCAGCCATGCTCTCATTTCTTCTCTACACTCTCTTTTATGAATCTGCTCTGCCACCTACCATCTTTGTTTCTTGTCTTATTTCACATGTAGTCACATGTACTCATGGACCTTTTGGTTTGTGGAAGTCTCAGGACATTAAACACTGCCTGAATGTGTGCGGGATCCACTATGAGAGTAAAATTCAACTGCTTCCTTCATTTTTGTAGCTATAATTGCAGCTGTGATAAACTGTTATCGCTGTTCAGTCCTCCAAAGATCATATTTCCTATAAAAGTAGTTGTCTTTCCTTGTCTCCATTCCTTCTCTGTAACCTTCCCTTCTCTTATGTGCCTCCAAAAATCCAGTCTGCAGAGCTCCTCTCATGTCCTCTTGTCTTTTTCAAGTGCTTCAAAGAAGTCATCCAGCTGCCATCCTCGAGTCTCTGTGTCCTTCTCCTCCATCTAACCCTCTCCTATTTCCACATTCTGCTTGAAACCAAGCAGTTGATCTCCCGATGTTACTTTGCTCTCTATCTGCTGGCCATACTCATTATAACATGATTTATTTACATTAACATGGTTTGCAGCTCATCTTCCCCAACACCCCAGATTTACATTTTTTTTTAATAGCAGTTTGGTGTCGGGACAGATTTGTGGTAGGCTGCAGGAAGCATCTTATTAGGAGCATAATTTAAAAGCAGGAGCATGGAGAGACTTTATTGGTGTTCATTAATTTATTATCCAACATTTTTTAAATTTTGCATCCACCTGCACTTTGTACAGCGTCAAACATTCCAAATGAGCTGCCATAAAAGTTTCCCTTTTTGACCTTCTCTCAACTATTTGTCACCATATCTCTTCTTTTTTTCTCTTTTTCTTGTTCCTCCTACTAAGCAATGACAGCCAAGTGATAACAGCGCTGTTGTTGCCCCCTCGGCCTTTTAAAGTGTCTGTCTGCTTTAATTGTCTCCATGACCACGCGGCTCCAGCTGATGTGACTGCAAGGCAATTAGGTCACACAGCCACTGGTGTGTCGAGTGCCTGTGTTTCAGACCAGATGATCAATGTCCTACTTGTCACAGTCTAAAACTACATCAATGAGCTATTCATCATTAATGCTGTGACAGACAAGGACAGAGTGTGTGCTGTCAGTATCGCTCCGTATGTGAAATATGGATGTCAGAGGGAAATTCCACAGACAGACATTCATCTGTGCTTCCTTCATGTTTCTGTACGCTTTGAAGTTCGTGGCAGGGGGACGCATTAGGTTGATATTTGTATTGCTTCATCCTAGTATTAAATTGACACATTGGTGCCAAGTAGCAATATTTTTGTTTGTGTTACATAAGCAGAGATACTGAGAGTGATTTTCTAATCATAAGAAAGGCGTCATGGAAAACTTACATTACATCATTATTTATCTCAATGTTAAAGGATAATTCTGCTTTATTTCAACTGGGGTCTTAGCAACAAGTTAATTGTTGAGATCTGGGAAGATGGGTTAAAAGAAATCAAACTTATTTTTAACAATATAACAAAAAGCAATAATTGGTCGATACAATGCTATCGTAACCACTGATGATCAAACCTACAAGAATAAGATCAAAAATTGTAATAAACTGGAATTACCCTTGAGAGAGCTCAAATTCTTTTAAGAATCCGCTGAGAGAAGAAGGGAAAGGAAAAAACAAAGACAGGAAGTAAATTACAGGTGCAAGAAAGTAATTTCAAAGTAAAACAGGAAATAAGGGTCAAATTCCGATTCATTCAAGGGGCAGATGGTGACTTCAAAGTAGTCCTCCATTAGCATGATCTTTCTGAAATCAGTCGATGTAATGGTCAGAAGCTTTCAGGAGGATTCCCACCATTACAGAGGACAGTGTCCATTAGCTGTTCCTGCTAAAGCTGATCCATATCTAAATAAATGAGTGAAAACAGGGTGGAAGCGTAGTGCTCTCCTTCCTTTTCTTTTAGTGCATTAGCTCACCATGTCACTGATTTCCCCATACGAGCTCATGTACCATTGGTCAGTGGTCATGAGGATGATGCACTCTTCCTAATGCACAGAAAGAAAAGGGATCATTACTGGGCGTGGGCCAGGGCAGGACAGAGAGCGTGGAGGCTCAGGAAAAGAAATAAGAAAAAGAGACAGGGAGGTAGCAGATCCATAGAGCTTCAGTGACAGAAATCAAGGAATTTATATCTCTCCAGTGTCATTTGTATATAATTATATTATCCCAGTCTCCAACTTGGAAAGTAAAAATGATGCCTATCTCGTCATGGAGACAGAAACAAACAGAGATAACCCGATGTCTCATAGGAAGCCATAGCCAATGGAGTTGATTTCTCTCTTGTAGGGCTGTAGTTTTAAAGTATGAAAATTACACATATAGCATTCAGCTTCATTTGAATGCAAACTATGATGCCTAATCCCAAAGTACATTGTACAATGGACGTTGTTTGCGGTTCCTCTGCTGCTTCACTTGAGTGAGAAGGTTAGAGTTTAGGCTGGTTCTGAATAATCGCCAACATCTCCTGATTTGTTCACTGATTAGAAGAGAAACAAAACTGAAACTCAGTCTGATTATCAGGCTGACCTGTTACTCAGTTTTGTTTTTACAAGACAGCAAAGGGCTTCACATTAATTCTATGGTTTCATATTCAAAATACTTTTCTGCAGTTTATGCTAACGAAAAGATCAGATTAGCCTGTTGCACTCACACACTGTGCATTTTGAATTCATAATTATGTTTTTTTCCATATTCACGAGTAGCTTGAATGTCAAACAAAAGGTAACAAACATCCTTACCCTCTGGACACAGTTAACTAACCCAACCTCCTCTGAAAGCATCATTCATTTAACAAAAAGAACAGATGTCTCCAGGGAAATTATACCAAAAGTGAAGTCATTACATTTTCATCCAATCAATAGTGTTTCAAGGTTATTTGTGTGTGTGTGTGTGTGTGTGTGTGTGCGTGTGCAGGTGAATCACAAATATGTTTTGCCCTCCTGCAAATCTCAGAGATTCAGTTGACACCACAGTTTTAGCTGAAGCAAATTATTGTTGCGGGTGGTTCGCCTCATCATCTTGAAACATAACTGAGACATCGTGGTTTAAGTTTCATTAGACAGGTGGAACCCCAGTTCCTGCAGTTAAAATCCAAACTCTCTCAACCGTTAGTAACAGATGGAGCAGTTGGGTGACCTTGTGGTTAGAAAGGGTGTAACTGAAAAGGCACATAGCAGTCATAGTTCAATCAGGAGAGATTTAATTCAGTCAACGGATAAACCTTTAGAGAGGCAAAGTTGTGAGAGTTCCCCCACCCCCATTTCGACTAGTGGGGGGAGAGAGCGAGAGAGAATTGTGAATGAATGAATGAGGCAAAAAGATAGTCTAGGCACAAGTGTGATGTCAGTTCTGATGCAGAGATTCTCTTATACTAAATTTAATGACGATGTGATGCCGGATTTTACAGTTCAAGGTTTTTCCCTTCAAAATAAAATAAAAAAATCCCATCTGCGAATTTCCGAGCTAACTGTTAACATGACTGCAACTAGCATCTTAAAATGTTTACTTTTTAATTCAGATTGTGTGTGTGAGAGGCGAATTAATGTAATTTCGTGACGCCCCACCCCCAATCCCACCCCCACCCTCTTGTATGATGATGTCTTACAAGGACTGTGACTAAATAACCTGCAGTAGTTGAATAGTCACTCACACACCTTCATGCATGTTCATTGGGATATTTAACCTGTGATCTGCATGTTTGACTCCAACCTGAGCATGTGTGTCATTGTAAATACACACACACACACACACACACCGTACGCGAACACACACACTTAATGAGATTCGACCCTGCATCCTTACCTCAGCATGTGTGTCACACTTCATCTTCTCTCCTGTTCACTCACACACACACACACACACACACACACACGCAGAGGACATGCTAATGAGATTCAGGAGCACAGCTAGACTTGTAGATCAGAGGGATGGGTCACTCAGTCTGACTCATAATTGAATAGATTCTTAATCTTTCCCACTGACACAGCAGAGATAAAGGAAACAGCAAAAAAGCAGGAAGCATGGAGAGATAGAGTTGGGAGGGAAGAATGATAACACATAATTTATTTTTTTGTATATAGTAAACACACACTTAATGAACTCGGCAGAGAATGAGAGGGAGAGACATCTGTAGGAGGATTGAGCAGGGTAAACAAATCCTCCATGAACGCAGATAAGCCTTCTGGAGAGACACAGAGACTTCAGTTCCTTAATGTCTCACTGAACACACACATCAGGGGTAACTACTCTCACCTAGCCCTGTCAGTGGGTAATGTATTCCTCTGTGGAAAGCATTATGGCACACACACACGAACACACGAGATGGACTGCCCTGAGTTATTCATGCTGCTTTGAGAAGCTTTCGCCCTTTCCTTTTTTCTCCCTCCCTTCCTCTCTTACACACACATATCAACAAACACACACACACACACACGCAGATACATACCCCAAAGTCTAATTACAAGCATTTCCGACAGTGTGGTCCATCATCATCCTTCACCTACCACTCCCATCCATCTCCTCTTCTTATCTTCCACTCCCTCTCCTGGTCTTTCTCTCTCTGATTTATACTTTCTTCCCCTTCCTCTCTGTGCACACCAACTTCCACAATTCTCCCTCCCTCACTCTGTTTCCTGCTCTCTCCGTTCCTATTCCCCAGACAGACATTATAGGAGGGAATGGCTATCGATTTGCCTCAACGTTTTTCCTCCATCTTTGTCCATCTCAAGGATTTTACTTTTATCACCCCATTATCATTTACATAAAGCACATCTCTCTCTCTCTCTTCCTTTTCTCCTAATTGACTCTACATGTCTTTGTGACATCCCTTACCTCAGCTTTTACTGTTGTCCCCCTATTTCTATTTATTTTTGGGTTAATGTGAATTGATCTAGGCAATCTCTTCCTTCATTGACTTCCTTTAGTTTTTCCCTTCCCTCCCTTCTCTGCCGTCACGCCGTATATTCTCAGGATCACAGCAGTGCTGATACTGGTCTACAGACGGATACAGGTCTTTTTATAGTACTGATCCTAAATGTCAAAGAATTTCCACCAGTTCTTTAATCCATATTACTGAAAGAGCAAGAGCTATGTGATGTGATGACACTACAGCAACTTTTTTTTACACAAAAAAGAAGAACTTGTATAGCAAAAGTGCCATTAGGATATGTTTTGTTAGCCTCTTAATCTTCTCTCGTTCTCTCTCAGCCTTCATCCTTCTCATCTTCATCCAGCAGGGATAAGACCACAAACGTCCATCAGCAAAAAAAAGTAGCAAACATAATTCTTTCCCCTCAGATGAAGTACTTATTTCTAGATGAAGCACTTTTGGAAACTTTGGCCCAAATATAGCTTCCGTACTGTAGCTGCCTCTGACAGATGAAAAGAAGCAATGACATTTTATTCTAGGAATTTAAAGTTTCTCATTTTCTCCCTAGAAGTTCCTGCCTGTGGAAGTTTAAATACTTTGCCTATTCTCCGTCCATCTTCTCTGCTTTTTCTTCCGCCTTTCTGTCAGCCTCCTGATCCTCTCCTCTCCCTTTAGTCCCATTAGCTATCTCCTGATGGGTCATTAACTATTAAACACCAGATAGAGGGAAAAGGAGTAGAGGGGCATTCTATAAGGTTCGTGTCTAGTGTGCATGGTAAATGGACACTAGGGATGAGAACAGGAGAGGAGGGTGGGGCAGGTCCACAGGGTCTCATTTTCTGCTCTGTAATGATAAGTGGAAATCAGTGGGAAAACAGAAGAGGGCAGGGTCAGTTCATTCTGTTCTCTGGGATAAAGTATTGGCACAGAAAACTGGAGGAGATCGACAGAGATTTAAATTAAATTACTAAAATAAACCAAAGCAGAGCAACAGTCAGGCGGCTTCTCCTGTGAGTGACATAACATCCGAAATGCAGTCATGCTTTTTTCCTCCGGGAAATCAGCGCCAGGTCGTCCCATCCAGACAAGCTTCAGGAGGTTTTTGGATGATCTAGAGACACTGAAGCCTTCAGATGTCAACAGGTTCAAAGAGCCTTTAGTCACTGAGGCCATACTGTCTATTGAGTGTATTGAATGTTGCTTCCATCTAGTGGTCAAAGAGGGAAATTGTTGAAAAGTTAATTTTCCCCAGGAATGTAGCAACCAAGATCTGTCTGAAATATAGAATTGTAAACATGTTAAACTTTCCCTAAATTAATTTGTTGAAATGTTAAAACAGTAGCTAACCGCCAATATTAATGGATTAATGGAGTAGGAGTGTCTTGATTGTTTTACTGTAAAACAACAAATGTTAGAGTAAGAAATGGATTATTTGGACCAAGGGAACATAAAAGCTCATCTGTGACGAATTCTGTCAGTCTTGTCTAAGTCAGTCTGGTTTTCCTGTATCCAGATATTATTGCCTCCATGTGTCTGTCTGTAGAGTGTCTGATGTTGGGGACAGAGGTCGACCTGCAGCGGGTGGAAAACAGTGTGGCTGCCATGGAAACGGTGTTAAAGGCATGGCTTCAAGAGCAGGGAGGAGACAGAGAGCACCTCCACCTGCTGCTGCCGAGCCCCACAGACAGTCTCATTCCAGGTTAAATATGGCACTCACACACACACTGACACACACACACACACACACACACACTCGTGAATCCATTACTTCATTAGCACCATGTATAAATGTAATCTCAGCGGATGACAAAGCTACTGCAAGCATGGACCAATATACACAGTCACATATCCACTTGCGCACAGCACTCCGTGACTGGAGAGAAGTTTTGGGCCTTGCGCTATGAGAACTTATAATTTACGTATACACTTTAATATGATTCTATAGGTGAGCAAAGAATATCAAAATCATACTGATGATTTGGGAAATCAGTGAGTTATTGGAAAAAGGTAAGACAGCGACTAAAGAAGTATAATATATCTGATACTTATGATACTTGTCCCCTGTGTAGTGTGTGTGAAGTGTGACATGCAGGAGCGTCTAATAAGCCCCGCCCTCCTTCCCCTGACCCCTAACCTGGGAGTGAAGACTGAGAGCGCCCTGGACTTCCTGCCTGTCACTAAGGTCTCAGCCAATCAGAGCCCAGCACCACAGAGACTGAAAGTGATCAAGTAAGACAGCAGGCTGCAGAGGTGCAGCTTCTTACTGCATTCAGACACCCAACTTTTATTATTTTAAACTGACCATCTAATGAAACTTTGCAAAAATTTAATACAATATTTAATGCAATACTAGTGTTGTAATTTACATTTTTTCATTCTTTTTTTTTCACTTAACTACTCAATTACGTGACTTAATTCAAAGACTGTGACGCCAGGAAATGTGTCACTTAGTGAATAAATAATATGAAACTTTATACTTTTTCACATCCTTTGCATATGTTAAAATGAAATCATAATGTAACCATACATATAGGTGGTTGGTATTTTATGGTTTTTGATAAATTGCTCTTGGTTAAATAACCATCCATCCTTCCTTGTATTTTTGATTATTGGAGGAAGGGAGGATGCGTGTGTGTGTGAAACCCTGTCTGTCAATGAATGGTGCCATTCTGATAGCAGCAAGTAGTGAAATATTTCTCAGATGAAACTCATCACCATCGAATCAGAGTCTGCTTTGTTCAGCTGGAGTCGTCTGCTCTGATGCTGGAAAACACGCAAAACATCCAGAGTTGAGCAGAAAAATTGAAAAAATGGGAAAATAGCTCTAAAAGCTCCAGTGCAGAATTTTCCTTTACTTGATGGGACATGGTCAACAGACAGTGATACAGCCTACACAAAAACATACAGTGAATAATTTAAAAACAATGAAGTGATATTTATTCCATATAGTACATGTGCACTAGTATCATTGTTATGACCATGTTTTTCATAATCAGCGATCAGATGTAAACATTGAATGCAGCACAGACCAGTCACAGAAACCAAACTGTGTCAGACATTAGCAGTCGAGATGCTGAGGAATCATGACACACCTGCACACAGGTAATCAGAAACCTGAATGACCAGGTTTCTCATGTTCTGTGTAAACACAAAGAAGTTCACAACCAGGAAATCCATGCGTGCACTCAGATCAAAGTGCTGAGCAACTGTACATACTGTGTTTATTCCAGTATTTTTGCATTAAGTTTTGGATAATTTGGGGTTATCAGAGGGAGATGTCTGTTGTTCAAACACTAATGTAATTCTTTCTAAAATACACACACACACATACACGTACACACAGAAAAGCGTCATATATACAGTCCACTGATAATAGAAAGCAGACACTCAGGCCTAACCTGGCTGAACAGTTCCTTCCTCCTCCCTGATTTGCATTGGTTTTACATTTTCAGGAGCTGCAGTGAGATGTTGTGTCTCTCTGTGTGTGACTGTGAGTGTGTGTTTTGCATACGACTCAGTACAGAAGTTATTATGCTCTGTGTGTGTGTGTGTGTACGTGTGCATGCTTTCCATACTGATGATCATGATTTATAGCAGTGACATTTAAATGAAGCTGGAGGACAAATTCGCCTCAGCAAGGATAATGTCATTCTGCGTTTCTGTGCTTCGTGCTTGCACACCGACAGAAGAAGAAGACGGACGTGTTTTTCTTTGACTCTGACATAAACTTTTTTTACACAGCAGTTTTCAGTAATGATGTAACAAAGGCCACAAAACATTTTTCTTACATCATAGACACATCTGTCCTTCATTCTTAGACTGCATGCTAACCAAGGTTGTGTGTGTGTGTGTCCATGTGTGTGTGTGTTACAGGGTTCTGCACGCAGATGGAGTGTGTGAGAGTGTGTTGTACGGCCTGCCGTTGGTCATCCGCCCCACCACCTGCTGGCAGCTGGACTGGGATGAAATGGAGGCCAACCACAACTTGTTCCACGCGCTCTGTCACATTCTCAGGGTGTGTTGCATGTGTCAATTGTCATTTCAGATTTTAGCAAAAAGTAAATAACTTTTGAAACAACATCTGACAACAACAAAACTATTGCATCAACTTCTGAAAAATTCATATCACTGTCACAGTGTAGATCAGACTGTTGCTGCCTTTTGATTATTCCTGGATAAGATTTTCATTCTGCCAACCTATGTGTGTTTGTTTAATGTAAATCAGTTTTTTTTTTTACCATTTAACAAAATAGCTACTAGGATAGTATTAGTCACATTTGTGTTAAAGGAGCCATTTGTAAGTTTTGCTATTGCTGCATGGCCAACATTAGCATTAACAGCTGTTTACTCACTAGTCTTGGCAAAACCTTCAGTAGTCGTTGCGTTGTCAAGACAAGAGGTTATAATACGACCTCTGAGCTGCGCTACATCTTCATATACACATACAGTGACTCTGTATCGGAAAGTAACAAGACAGGCTGACCGGGCCAGACCTAGCTGATTAGCATGTTAACTTCAGTAAAAGGAAAGAAGTGATAGAAATAGAAGGAATGAAGTTTGATGCTGAACTCACTCGTTTTTTCTTGACTGTTAAATAAACAGCTGTTAATGCTAACGTTAGCTTTGTAGGAATAGAAAAACATACAGATAGCTCCTTTCAGAGTAGAATAAAACAAATCAAATTATTTATTGTAAAAACATTTATGCTATAGCACTCATAATCAAAAAATCAAGCAACTTTACGTTCATTTTGTTAAATGTAAATCAGGTTTGATAAAATAAAGATTTTAATCACGCTCTTCATCTTCCTCTCTCTCTGACTGACTCTCTGCAGCACAAATGAACGACAGCGTTTGATTTGAGATTTGTTTCTCCCACTTTCAGAGTCGTGACTTGTTCCTGCTGCTGCAGGTGGAGCCTGCCCAGAGGTCCACAGCTGGAGGCTCAGGTCTGTGTGTGTGTGTGTGTGTGTGTGTGTGTGTGTGTGTGTGTGTGTGTGTGTGTGCGCGCGCGTGTGGGCGCACGGACATATGAGTGTGTGCACTCATATTCCCTGTGTGTTTGTGCACGACACAGGTGTGTATTCCCACTACGTCCTCCAGCCGTCCCCGTCTCTCTCCCTCCTTCTGAAGCCTGTGGTCTCTAGAGAGTTGCTGCTGCCCTGCTCGCTGCCCATCTCAACTCAGGACCCTTCACCTGACGCCGTGCAGACTGTACAGGTTAGGTAACCTTTGTTTGTTATAAACAAAATGCAGAAGTAGACAGAGGCATCCAGAACTCAGAAGCGGAAACAGATCAGTTTTAATCACCTTTGTGTGCACTGATACCAGGAACTGAGTATGAGGATCATCCAAAACTATAAAAACCACTTAAAAACAATTCCTTATCAGTCTACTGAGTCAGGTGATTCTCCCTTCTTCTCTAGTGAAATTATCGTTTCCAAAAATCAGTTTTGCAAGATGAAACTGAAGAAACTCAGACAGTTAAAGATTGTATAAGTGCTTAGATAAAGAAGGTGTTCCTGTGAAGTAGTGTTTGGATTATGGATGCTATCTACACCAACTCATCTGAATCAGAGTTCAAACCAATTACAAAAAAAAAAATCTCATCTGAAGATATATATTCATAGATATAGATACAGTACTCCGAGGGGCATGAGATCACCTTTTATGTTGCAATGAAAAACAGGAATTACTCTTAATTACTTTCCATTTTAGTTGTTGAGATGCTATTATACATCAGTGTGTGTGTTTATAGCTGGTGTATTTGCATGTTAACAAACTGTAAACAGTGAACACACATTTCGCAGTGCAGTGCAGACATTAAAATGCGCTGGTTTGGTCGATGACTGTGTGTTCTCCGTCTCTCAGGGTTGTCTCACTCAGCTGGACGAGGAGTTTGTGTTCAACCCTCTCTCTCTGTGCAGTAACCTGTACCGGCACCTCAGGAGCAGAGGCCTGTTCTCTCAGCCACGATACCCTTACAGGTGAGCACGCGCCGGGCTTCAGGTCAATGAGGACGAGGATGATAACCAATATAATGCAAAGAAATCTGAGCACCCCGTATGATCATTTTAGAACAGTGGACTATATTTATGGATGTAGACGTAAAAGAAGACCGATGATGCTGTAACTGAACAAGTGATGATGATGACTTAATGGTGGATGATTATGATAAAATCTCTGGTGATAATAATGATAGTGTAACATGTGAGGATGACAGTATGATGTTTGTGATGATGTATGATTATAGATAGAGTTTATAAAGATTTAATGATAAGGACACAATGATGACTATGATAACAACGGCGATGGCAACAATGGTGATGATGATGATGATGATGATTGATCCCAGGCTCCAGCCAGCAGCTGTCGTCAGAGACCATCCTCAACCACCAGAGGGCACTAAAACAACAGGCGGCAGACAGCGTGGGCAGGTAAACACAATGGCTTTATCACAGCGTAAAGGTCATGATGTGCTGATTATATACATGATCAAAATGATTATAACATGAGTAAAGACCAATGTGACAGCCGAAAGCAGGAAGAATATTTCATTTTATATCATAAACCTCTTTGAAGTTGTGTACAGAGAGGTTGCAGTTTCCTCGTCGCCTCTCACGTCCCTGCTCACTAGATGGCAGCACTCTCTACATGCAGTTTAATGCTACTGTAAATACATAAAAACACAAGCACAAACTTGTTCTTAATATAAAAGTTTATTCTCTGAATCTTAATTTTCATGCAATTGAAGGTAGTTGTTGATATGTCTGAGGTCATCTTATCTCAGTTTACCTCTAAACAGCCACAACATTCACAGCAACTGTTCTCTCTGTGTGTCCTCTGGTGTAGTTTAGATAATCAGACATGACCTCAACATGCAGTGTTGGCACATTATAACCAGATTCTTTACTTAAATAAAAGTAATAAATACTCAAATACTATCACAAGTAAAAAAAATCTTGCATTTAAAATCACACTCCAGTAAAGATACAGAAGTATAATCAGCTAAACTCACTTAAAGTATTAAAAGTAAAAATATTTGTTTGCCTGTGACTGTCATAATAAATTCTGTGTGGTTGTAGTTGGTTGAGGTGGAGCTAGTTTTAATTACTTTATATAAAAAATTTTATAAAAAAACCAGTGGTTCTACAAATAGGGGTCGAGCCCCTCCAACGGATCACATCATGAGATGATTAATAGGAAGGGAAAGAAGAAACAAAGAAAGTTCTGCTACATATAATTACCAATTTGGTGGACTTTTCTCAAGTCTTTGTTTTCCGTGACACATTGGATCAATTGAAAGGTTATTTAAGGTTATTTAAATGAAACCATGTGCGAGGTTTAGCGGGAAATGTCTCTTCAGTTGAAGTGCTGACAACAGACATATAGACACCTGAAACCTGACAAGGCGCCACAGACTGATTTGATGTTGGTCAAAAGCTGAAAAGGTCAGAAACAAGTGGTTAAGCCTTAACCGTGTTTTATGTTTTATAAACTTTTTTTTTATTGTCCAATTTTAATCTGAGAAGTAACATGGAATCAGTTCAGTCAAATAAATGCAGTGGAATAAAGATTATAAAACAAGAACTATCATGCTATATGAAGATGTATGTGGAAAATGAATGGTTTGAGGGGAACTTGGTATTAAAGTGTTAATAGAGGAAGATGTTTGTCTCACTGAGTCAAACAATTAGTGAATGTATTTAACCTGAAACAGATAATCTTCATTCATTTCTTTTATCTTAGCGTTTTCATAGTGAGTCATAAATAGTGATACATTTATCTGTCTTGTCAGAACTGTACTTTCTGATCTCATGAGTTTTTTTTTTCAAACAGTTTTTGCAATCACAAAATCCCAGAGGTTTTACACTGACTTGCACTTGTTACGTGATTCATTACCAAAATTGTTAAAATAAGAAGTTTCGCTCCAGAAGTCTGTAATAATTCAACCACTGAAAATATGTCAGTGAATATACCTTGCAGTGTTTTCATAATAATTTTTTTGGGGCGAGTAAGCGTCCCATTTTTCACACATGGAGAATGTCTTACTTTAACATTTCATCCGTCCATGTCGTTTCGTTAACACCAACTGAAACCTGCTGTGCCCTGAGAGTATTTAGCTGTCGGCAGTATGACTCATTAGGGTTGATAAGGCTGCTGACATGCAAATAGTTCACTACAGTGGCCAAACACAGAGAAAACGTTCTTCTGCTCTGCTTGTGTTTTGTTCTGTTCTTTGTTCTATTCTTTATCCACTGTGGTAACCCTTAACCTCATGTTTGGATTTGTCTATACAAGCACTCTATATCTGTTAATGTCTTCTTCCTCTTTTTTTTTTCTTTCTGTAATTCTGTATCTCTCTTTTTTCCACCTCCTACAGAGCCTCCGCCTCCTCCGCTCTTTTATCTCACTCTTTCTTTTCTTGTTTCTTAGGAATCAAAAAGCCAGACTCCTCTTCTCTACTTTATCATTCTGTCAAAGTTAAAATACATTTTTTTCTGTAGCAGTAGATAAGTGCTTTCAAAACCTATAAATACACTTGATTTTGAAATGTAAAGTGTGTGTCATCTCTGTTCAGCCACAAAGCCAGGGTCGCCATCTGGGAACACACAGCAAGGTCAGGGCCACGGTGGCTCCGATGCCCTCTTCCTCCTCCCACCCCTCCTCCTCTTCCTCCTCTCTGGGACCTCCTCCTGCCAAGGCCTTGCGTCCGGCTCTGACGCTCCTCGGCAGCAGCAGTGGAAGCCGCCGGGCCCCGGCCCCTTCTCGTCACAAGGAAGACGACGATGACTCCATGGTTTTATAGTCAGAACAACTGTAGGGTGAGTCGAAGAAAGTGTGCCGAGAGAGCAATACAGTGACGAGAGAGAGAGAGAGAGAGAGACAGAGAGAGAGAGAGAGAGAGAAGCAGTGAAGTACATTCTTAACAAGTCATTTAACACACACACACACACACACACACACACACACACACACACACACACACACTTTGAAATCCCAACCTGTCACTTCAAAGGGCTTTCCAGTGAGAAACAGTGTAGCTAAGTCAGCGCGCACACAAACACACTCACACACACGTTTGGCTAATCGGTCTCCATCGTAAAGTTTGTGAGTAATCAGACAGCTCACAAAGGCTTTAATGACACACACTAATTTACACGTAAATGTACACAACACACACAGTCACATACTGTGAACACACTGCGAACACACACCTCATTTGTGCTGCACCCTGGGTGGTTACAGCTTCTCTTCATACTTTCATCTCTATTTATTGTCACCACACGAACAGCATTTGCTAGATGTGAATTTAACAAGCCTCGGTGTGTGTGTGTGTGTGTGTGTGTGTGTGTGTGTGTGTGTGTGTGTGTGTGAGAAAGAGAGAGAGAAAGGAAAGTTTCAACTCACTTCCATCTTAGATCGCTGAGGCAGCAAAACTTAAAATTCACACACCATAAACAATGAAAAAGAAAGAGAGAAGATGAAAAGAAGGGAAACAGCGGGACAATGGAAGCCTGGAAGTGTCAAACAACAGAGGGAAGGAGCGGAAAGTAAGGAGAAACAACAGAAAAAGACAAAAGGCGGGTGACGAGGGAGATCAGAGGGAGATTAGAAGCTGATGGGTGTGTAAAAAGCATTGTGTGCATGTTACAGCACACCCACTAACATGAGCACACACAGTATAACAGAAAGACTCAAAACAGAAAGAAAGCAGTTACCAAAATACAACTGAGGCATAATGAAGCAGACCCCACTGCAGCATTAATACTATAGTGACTTGAAGACAAACACACACATATGCACATTCCTTCTCCATTTTGCCCTTAAGTCCCGCTCCGAACACAGCTTCACTGTTGTAATGAGACAGAGAATAAAGTAGCAGACAGAGGGGCCTCTCTGCTCCCTTTCACCCCCACAGCCTGTTCCCTCTCTGGGGGTTGAAAGGCAACGAGAAGGGGGGTGGACGGACGGAGAACAGAGACAAGACAAAACTGATAATAAGAAAAATCTCCAGTATGTTCTGTAAAATAGTCTCTCACAACTCTGCAAGGAAGAAAAGTTTCCATTGAGTGTGTGCATGAGTGTGTGAGTGTGTGTGTGTGTGTGTGTGTGTGTGTGTGTGTGTGTGTGTGTGTGTGTGTGAGTGTGTGCATGCGTGTGTGTGTGTGTGTGCGCGTGTGTGTGTGTTTAGGGGTCACTTCGAGTTCATGCACTGTCATTGACACTGGTTGAATTCTGCACAACATTTACAAACATAAAGTCATGTGCTCATACGCAGATATTGGTCATTACACACATTCACTATTATTCATGTGTTCTTCGTCGAGGAGCTCTGTCATCCACACACACTCTCACACTCTTACACACACTCACACTTAATCAGTCTCCCGCCATTCCACCCCCTTGTTGAACCTTATAACATTAGGGAGAACCCTATGGCAAATGACTTCATGACGTTGTGATGTTACAGGACTTCCGCATTCACAAATTACAACCACAACGATGCTTTTGTCCCTGGAGAGAATTCAACTGGACATCCAAAACTACCCACTGACATTTTACCCACTTCTCCGACTCCGTCCTTTCCCCCTTTCTCTCTCGCTCAGTGCTTTCTTTTTAATCCTCACGAGCTCAAGCTGAGTCAACGTGTTTGAATTTCATACACTTGTTCAAATAGAACAACAGCAGCTTCTCTGTCCCCAAAAAAAGGTCAAAGTCAAAGTTCCCCTGTTTGACCTAAACGCTATCGGACACACTCCTCATTAAATGTCACAACTGTAAGAGATTAATGCGACGTGACCTGCAGTAACAGGGGTGTAATTGTTTGTGTTTGCAAATTCATTCAGAGTTGAATCTGACAGAGAGTGTTGCTTACTCAGAACATTTTATAGGTTTTGGCAAGTTTGCCGCCCATTACAGCCGTTTTTCTTTCTAAGAAAGTTCTTTGTTCATTGTTTTTATGACAAACATCCTTGTCTCATAGTGTTGACTCATTAGTGTTCAGCTTTCATGTTGTGTGTGTGGAATGTTATTAATCTAGAAAGGAAAATGACATGGATCGGGGTCTTTTGTTCCCACTGTGAATTTATACCAGTTGGTATTTCAGCAGCTGTTTGAATGCAGGATCTTGTTCTACTCATTTATTTATATATATATTTATTAACCATCTGATTTGTATTTAACACTGTTCATTACCTGTTACTAAATAAAGTAACATTTCTGTTCTCAGTTTTTATGGTGGCTTTCCTGTAAGGGAAGTAGCCTGTGGTACCTCTACTAGAATCTAACCACCATCTCTCATCTACACAATGCTACCAACAGCACAGAGGCACTGTGTACAACTGTCAGACTGGTAGCACGGTGAAAAGCTACATGGAAATGAATGTATAATGTATTTATTGATAGATGAGACTAGCATCTTATACATGGCTAAGGTCTAATCATCAAATGAAGGTTATTTGTTTTCATTCAGGCAGACATCTTTAAACCCACATCATTTTCAACACAAAAATCCTCTCAGGAAAATGCACACAGCAAGCTCACCTTTATTTAAACCTGTGGTGTTGGTGGGAGGATTATCATGACATCTGTCACCTTTAACCTTTTACCGCCTTTGCACCATTCTCTCTGAGTCCCTGTCCCCAGTAACTCCTCAGTGCCCCCAGTTCAGTTTTCCGCCTGTGACTTCACTAAAAACACACACACTTGGTACAGAGGAGGGTGGTGAGCAGGGATATCTTTCCACTTGAAGCTTGAAATGTGCTTCAATCTGTCCCCACCATCACAAAACACATTGTTAACACTTGTGTTCACATGTCAGTTGTGGGCAAAAAGGCAACAGAATTTCTTTCACAACAGAGGTGGAGGCCTGAACTATGTTGATGTTATCTTTGCTGAACTTCCTAACAGCAGCTGGTTAGCAGAACCACCATCATTATTATCATCAGCTTTAACATGAATATCACCAATCTGCTAAATATTAATTGTAGCCGTACTGCAAACATTAGATATCTCTGGTTGCACTAGGACAAATGTTACACAAAAATACCACAGCACAAACAAACTCAGTAGCTATTTCACTGTGACAAAGTGCGAAAGAGATAAGTGAGTTTAAAAGCCATTGCTTTCGCTTCCGCTGAATGAAATCCCTCATCACTTTTGTCCTTTATTAAACAGAGGTTCCTGAAAAATCACCGACCAATGTTTCCTTTTCTCTGCCAGTATGTTACACCCAAAGACTTCAGCATTTCTAACCAAGGAAGATTTTTTTTTTCAAAGTATCTATTTTTTGTGCAGGAGACAGTTTGTCTCCTACTTTTTAAGTTTAGATTCATAATTTCCTGAGGGTGTAGAAATGACCTTTCACTGAACCATTTTGTCTGATTCTGCAGACAGTGAACACACTGTGTTTATGTATCTCAGTCAGAATGGAAAGGACACATTGGCTGATAAGCTCTGTGTATTCTTATACATCGATTTCTTGGCTTCCTCTTTCTCGAAACTTCAAGCATTTGATGCAATTTACTAAAATATTTTTGCTATTTCTGAAAGTTTTTTGCATTTTTTCCATTCTGAACTCAAAAAAAGATCTTTAGTGGTCTGCGCCTGTCTAAAAAGTGCAATAACATTTCTTCAGTGTCTCATCAGTGTCTATATCTGAGTCAGGATAATATTAGTGCTGTGACTTCCTGCTCTATTCGCAATGTTCCATTTCCTTCTTTGCTGCATTCATTAGCACAGAAAAAAAACTTGGTCAGGTTCTCTGTCTCACAAACTAATGGACTGTCTCTTTCCTGTAATTGTCGTCACTGGCCACATGCACACTCTAATACTATACACACAGATTAGCAGGAACACAACAGTGCAAGAGTCACAATTCATGTACAGGTTACAGGCAGAGAATACCTCTCTCACAAGCTGCTCTGGGTAAGAGCAGAAAGAGGAAGTGCATCTTTTGGAGGAGGAAGCGAGGAGGTGAAGTCAGGAGGCTGCAGGACCTGAGTTATAATCCTACTGACACAAATCTGAAAGGTCTCTGCTCCTACACAGGCCGAGAATGACTAGAAATCTGATTTTCTTATTTGCATGTCTTTGAGACAAAAGCGCTAACATAAATCACACTGAAGACCAGCTGCTGTCACCAAATCTGGTCAAGAGATTAAGGAATAAAAAGTATGGAATTATAAACTTGGTTTGATCTGAGAGAACCATTGTGCCCATTTTGCAGAGCACAATTTGCTTTTTTTTCTTCTTTTTTAAAGCCACCGAAACATGCTGAAAATGAATAATCACCTCATCGTCACACCTAACCTTTACACACACAGGCCTTTGCACAGGCATCCCTTTTATTTTCTAGGCTACAGCAAGAAACTGAATGAGAAACTCTCATTTCCTTTAGACAGCACTGGGAGCTCTGACGGAGTGAATGAAACTCTCTCTCTCAGACACAAGACTGAATGGGTTTGCCCACGCAGAGCTAAAAATAAAAGCTGATGGTCTGTTGAGTCAAAGACAAGAGTTTCAGGTGTGTCTGAAGGCAGAACACACGAGTCCTTATCGAATGTGCTCAAGAGAAAGGTCTGTCATGTTTCATGTACCAGCTTACAACAGATTGAGGAAATGCAACTGGGTCCCACCTTTTTTTATATATATGTATGTAAATGTGCAGCTGTCAGATGTGAAGTGCTCTCAGCATGTCTGCATGATTGGAAATTTTAAGTAATTGCACTGACAAATATCATTAGATTTTTTTGATATTTGCTGTTAAAAAAAACAAAGGTTTTCTTTCAACATAGCAGCTCTTAAAGATTGTTTTTATTATTCTAATGCATTAACAGGTTGTTGTTTTGGTTCTGGTTCAAAATGAACTAATGCAGGTCTGACGGTGCATTCTTAGACAAAGAGTGAAGTACCTTTTCGCCTTGAGTCATTCAGGCAAATTTTACCACTGG
>NW_019525229.1:351664-462018 GCF_002814215.2 Seriola lalandi dorsalis
TGTGTCTGATTGGGTCATGATGAGACAAACACACAGAGAGGAAGTAGTGATGCAGCATTTAGCAGAGTTCTCCTCTTTACAGATCCACTATTGAGAAATCTTTGTTTTGTTTTCTGAGCCATATTTATTATTAGTTATAATTACAGACAGCACAGCTGTTTGTGACACATACACACACATACAGTCTTGACACATTGAAGGGGATTGATTAGTTTGATATTTAGTTTATCTGTACATAGAGACAAAGGATTCAATAATATTATCTTGTGCAGGTAATTCAGTGGCCCCATGAGGACCTTGTGACCCTATAGCCCCTTCATGAGCCACGTATGTCTGTTTCCAAGACCCAGATGGGGTCTTTAAGTCCCACTTTTCATGCTTACATCAAAACAGTAGCAACAATGTTTTTCCATTTAGTGGATCCTAAAATGCAACCATGTTGCATATTAGTGTCCTGGGCTGAAAATGTATATCTCCCTGTTTTGCTTGGATAAAGATAATCAATCAGTCCAGAAAACATAAACAGAAAAATTCCAGTTTGTTTTGGTAAACTCCTAGAAACCAAAGATACTCCACACCAGTCAAACAATAACTCCTCATTGTCACATTGTCTCATATTGCAGAGAAACTGAAAAGCAGCAGTGCAAAGACATGTTTCCCAGTCACTTCATAAGCATGGCAGACTTTTAGAAAAGAGGAGCCAAGCCGCTCTCTCAGCTTGTTAAAGTGAAGCCTGTAGGCCCAGCTCCTTTTGGCAAATCCATACCGTTTCTGTGTGTGTGTGTGTGTGTGTGTTCAAGTGAAGTGCCTGGCTCCAACCACACTGTGGCTTGGTACACCAATTATGGGTTTGACCATGCAAACACTCACTCTCTCTTTCTCAAATCCACACACACACACACACACACACAGAGGGTGGCCCTACAATAGTTGCACAAAACTCAGTCATAATGTGGTTTTCTCATAGCTGTGAGCTAATCCACTCCAAATGAATCCACTGTCTCAAATAATTATTCCAGTCCACAGATGGAAAAGAGAAAATGTGTTCAGTCCTCACAAAAACTCCAAGAATAAAGGCGTCGACCAAAGGTTTGCTTATCAGCTTCATCTTTCTCTCCTCTTTTTAAAAAAGGCAGTAAACGTTTCATTCCAGTCCATGTAGAATTAAAACGTCAAATATCTCCCAAGTTGTCATAGATGATATCTGGTGATCTCAGCTGCTGGTGGTGTTGGCTATACCACAAATTAGTGGGCAGGGGCTTCTGTTTAGACACTTTGCTGTACAGCTCCCTCTCCTCTCCTTCTCCTCCTCCTCCACCCCAAATGTTGTTGTTGTTGTTCACATTACTGCCAGGACCTCCATGTTTCCCAGGGGGCAGTGGCACCGGCTCCTTCCGACCAAAAATGCCCCTGCCCGGTTTGGGAGCAGTAACCGGTTTGGGCCCCCTTGGAGCTGGAGGATACAGAGTGCCACGGATTGGTCCGAGCTGCGGAGGAGAGTGTCTGTGGGACTCCGCAGGCTTCCCGTGGGAAGGGGTGCTGTAATTCCCCTCCAGTCCTGACGGGGCCCCCACCTCCAAACGGGCCTCGTCGTAAATGGTCATCCCTAAACTAGCAGGCAAGCTTGTGCTTCCTTTGGCGCAACCCTCTGGTTCATCATATATGTGCTCTGGAGGAGGACCAGGAGGTGATGAAGCCCCCTCTGCTTGGCCTCCTGGGGGCCGCCTGTTATTGTTCACTCCTCTTCCTCCCCCTCTTCCTCCCCCTGCAGCCCCGTTGAGACTCAGAGCGCTTGTTTTCTGGTTCAGCTCCAGGCTGATCCGGTCGTACACATGCGAGTACAGGTCTGGTGGCTTCCTGTGATTGGTGCCTGCGTGGTGCTGATCCCCTTGGACACCACCTGTTGAGGACTCATCTCCTACTGGTCGGAGGCGTGGGGTGGGCACTGGAGGGCTGGATGGGTTGCTGGATTGGTTCTGGCCCTTGATGCTGTCCACCGGGTCGGAGTAGAGGCAGTCAGCGCTGTGCAGAGGCAGGCGGACCGAGTCAGCTGGTTCAGAATAAAGACCTGCTTGTTCATCAGCTGAGGAAAGACCTTTTGCTGATGCCTGCCCTCTTGGAGACCCTCCTCCTACCAAAACCGCCAACATGGCTGGTGGCTCTGGTAAACTCCTGCCTTTAAGTCCTCCTGCTGTTCCACCTGCTTGCCCTCTTCCTCCTCCTCCTCCTCCTCCTCCTCCTCCTCCTCCTCCTCCGTCTCCGCCCTCTCTCTTCCCAAGCACCCCATCAGCAGACCCCGGTTTGCTGCCGCCTGAATCGCCATCTGCCTCCCGACTGCTGCTGCTGCTGCTGTCACCACTTGCCGTCATGCCGCCAGGGTTGCGTATGTGCTGCAGCGACGCAGGGCAGTCGGCGTCGAAGTTGAAGGGGCAGCTGAGGTGGCGCTCCTCAACCAGAGCCTTCTGCGACTGGATGGCCTGGTCCACCAGCATGAAGATCTCGTTGCCTTGCTTGGTCTCAAAGGTGAAGTTGCCGGGGCCCGAGTCGCAGCGCCGACCCGCCTCGAAAGAAAACATCACCTGAAGAAAGACGCAAAGAAGGAAAAAGGAAATGGTTAGAAACGGAGTGAGGGACAAAATAAGGAAAAGTTAACAGTGCTGGATACGTGTCCAAGTCCGTGTGACTAAATAAATATATACAGAGGTGTCTGAAAGGCCAAAATGGGGCTGAAGTAATGGAAGCTAGTCGCAGAAGTTCCTCCACTCTTTCCCAGTCATCGCTCATTTATCATTTTTCTTGGCGTTAAAGAAACGCTTGCTTCTTTTTTCCACTGAACTTTTCAGTTTTGTCAGTGTATATATATATATATATATATGGAAATGGAAAGCAGTGAAGCAATACAATATATATATATTGTATTGCTTCACTGCTTTCCATTTCCGTTCATTTCAATTCTATACACATACACAGATGAAAGAAGTTATATCTTCTTGCCTGTGCATATGATCAAGTTAGTATCAGTCTTGACAAATGCATAAATAAACATCACATGTAGATAAACTCAACATCCTCTTTAAAGGTCATCAGTCATTTTTAGATCCTCGACTCAAGCTTTCAAGCAACAAAAAAACCACAGACTGTAAAACGAAATATCTCTGACACTGAGGCTCTGACCACACGCACGCACCATTATTAAAAAGTAATTTCTGCACTTCCTAAGTATCATCAACCGTTGCAGTCTGGGCTTAAATTTAACACACCGCACTTCCCCTGCCTGAATTTGTTTTCAGGTCTCATCAGTCATTTCTGATCCCTGAAGAAGAGACATTGTCATTTCCCATCAGCACAGGGTTTACCAGTGCATCAGACACCCACCCGGTCTCTCCCATATCTCCTCAGCAGCTTGTAGGGCCACACCAGGATATTCCTCTTGGTCTTTGGCTCCTTCAAGATCAAGACATCATTTTCAGCTTTCAGCCAGTAGTTGCCCACCAGTCCGCAGCGCTCCGACGCCTCAGTACGCTGAATGCTCACCCAGAACTCGTTCACTTGCAAGGGGAAGATAATCAAAATTATCTTCTGCACTGCAACATTTTCTTGAGATCTTAAAATGATGTAAGACTAGACTGTTCTGTGTCCTTACCTTCCTCTCTGGAGTAGTAGATGAGGTTTTCAGACATCTTCAGGTCCTGGGCTCCTCCATTTGAGTCTGCAGCAGTACAGCTGCTGCCACCCCCTCCCTTTGGACACAGACACACAGAGAAACTGACAATCAACCATCTGAGACAGAATCAGTATTAGTAGTAAATAATTTGTATTCTTCACATTACATGAAGGAGTTTGCTCCCTCCAGTATTACCACTAAAAGGACAGAGTAGACCCAAAGAGAGATAGTGAGTGAAATAAAGAGTTGTGTCTCTGTGCCACAGAGAGTGAAGCGGATGGAGTCCTCCTCCTGGAAACTCCCTCTGGCTTCCTCTCTGCAAATGTGTGTTATGTTCATGTGAATGTGTGTAAGTGCACGCAATAGAAGTTATGGCCTGCATTGAGACTCCAGGGACATGTGGGAAAATTTTTGAGGACAGATACACACATGCGAACACAGAGAATTAAACGTCAATCCCAGCTGAAAACTTAATTTAAAGCAGCAGTTCTTCAGTTTTTTTCTTACCAAAATAAGATTATTGTATTTCTTTGTTTCAATAGACAAAAAGACCACAGAGCAGAGAGAGTGAGAGCACGAAAAATACTTTGTAGATAGACCAAAAAACACACACACCCAATGAAACTTTGCACTTAAGAAACCTCAAACATCCACCCATGTTTTAGTCACTGAATCATAAAGCAAACACACTGTACACACTGTGGCATTGGCCACCGTGTTTGGTGTGACACACTATCCTCATACCTGAAAGTTTAAAGAGAGGAAAAGTGTGGAGATACCTGAAAAGCGATGTCACACATGATATCCATCCAGTCTTTGGTGGCGTTCTTCTCTGCAGCAAACACGTGGGTCTTGTCATTGGTTTCCACGCAGAACGCTGACATGTTGTCTTTGGGACAGCTCTCCGTCAGCGCCGGCAGGATGGAAATGCACTCAGACAAGCGTATGATCTTCTTGTCCAGCTTCCTGGTTTTCTCATTGGACCCGCTTCCCGTGCCTCCACCGACTCCGCCACCTCCGCCCGAAGGTGAGTCGTAGAATTCGAGGCGGGCGATGCCATTTTGGCTGGCGGGGTACAGGACAAACCAGTTCTTCTTCCATTTCTAACAGGGGAAAAATAAATAAATGTTACAATGGCTAACATTTTTCATACTAGTACAGAATATGTGTAATGTGAAAGGTGTCAGTTACCCTCATCTCTATGGAGCATTTTAGCATCTTTCAGCCTATTGTTTTGGTTTTACAGCCTACAGTCGTAATGTTGTGGTTCAGTGTCATTACTCATTTATGTGTTGCAGGCAGCTGCCCAAACAACACTGGTTCTCAACTAGCTGGTGAATTTAGCAGCTAAAGACACAGATTTTTCAGTTGGTGGAGACCAAAAGCGGAGCTAAAAGAAGGGTAAATACAGGTGGGCAGACACACAACTATGAATGAATGCTAATGTTGCACTGCATAATGTGTAAATAGGCAACAGGTTGACCCAATCAACTTTATAAGGTGATCATACTGATCAATATTTAACTTAGTTAAAACTTAATCCATTTTTTTCAGTTTGTGATATAGAAAAAAAATGCATGTAAGATATTATAATGTATGAAAATCTGTCTTTGTCAAAATGATTTTTTTAAGTTTTTAATTTTCAGATATCAAGAGCATAATCTGTAATGTTTTCCTATTTTTACTTCCTTTTGAACTTTTCTATCTTTTATTCTTATGTATTCATTTCTGTTGTGTGAATAGCAACAAGCATTTTTGTTCCACCTACAGATGTGTTAAGAGCCTGGAAACCAGCTCAATAAGTACATTTATGTTTATTCACTCCCACAGATCGGTCTGGCCCCCCGTCCTGTTCAGACAGATGTCCAGCTGTCCGGAGACAGGTCACAAACATTTATCTAAACTGGGCCGGGTTTGATATGATGACTGACAGAGCAGCGTCGCTGAGGCATTTTCATTAACAACCAAGATGGCTGGCGCTGATGTGGAGAGGTCAGTTAAACTACTACTCTGCGCTATGTCACGTTTCAATGCACTGATTGGTTATAGATCTATCCAATTGCGTCCAGAGCGATTTGGTCTGCGAGCGTTGATAACGGCCATTAGAAATCAAAAACGAGAGGTTTCACACCCATTTGCAAATGGTCACAATGGTATTTCTGAATTTAAACTAAAACTGAAAGTAGAAAAAACTGCGAGCGAAGGCTGGAAGAGGAGGACAGGAAAAAGAGGAGGCTGAAAACAGAAACATGAAACAGAAAATGTGATTCTCTACCCTGACATTTTGCATGTGGTTTGTCAGAGAGCAACAAGGAAAAGTTAAAATGTAGAGTTGGCCACAAATAATCAAATCTTGATGAGGAGAGAAAAGAAAATGGTAACGTTTGAAGTCAGCAGAAGATATGAGTCAAAACGATACTTCCGGGTCTTTCTCCTGCCTCTACTCTGCTGACTGAGGCTTCACGTAGGAGGCATGTGGTGATAAATCTACTGCAGTTTGACTCAGATCTGTTGCACACACCATCATTTCCTCTACATTCAATCAGCAGCAGCGGACCACGGTTACAGCATTAGTCACCTAGAAAAGAACCATTTCCCCTCAAAATCAAAACACGCACTGGTCTGGTTTTTACAATTTGATCCAAATAAGGGAAAGTTTAGTGCAACAACTAAACCTGGTACTCATCTGCACCCAAGACCAGACAGAACCACAAAATACACACCCCTGTGAGCAATTACAGATTATATTCGGGATTTTAAAGGTTAAATTCAAATGATCTGATTCAGATAAACCTGAATCACATACACCTCATTCTGTTAGATCACTGGTTTAGGATGTCGAACGCATCTCAAGGAGTTATTTTCAAGTAACCATATGTGTTGTTTGAGGTTTTGTGAATGAAAAAAATGGAGGTGAGATTTTTTTCTTTTAGGCGTCTGGTCCTTAACAGGTTAAAAATATGACCTGCTCCAAACTAGGTGATAGCAGTGAGGAGGAAGAGCTAACAATGAGCTCTTCCTCCTCAGGGAACAAACACGGACATGACCAAACAACATGACACACTATACTGAACAATAAGTCGCACAGCAAGTGTGTGTTAGACTCCAGATGTTCAGTGCTAACAATGGACATGATGACACACACGCCACATGTGAGACAATGTACAATCACTACAGAAACTAGTTTACATGTGATTATGGTAAAACTATATGAGACAAAAGAAGTGAACTTATTTGTTAAGTCCCCATCATCCCATGTACCATGTGGACATACGTGTGTGTGTGTGTGTGTGTGTTGTTTTGCTGCCCCACATCACAATGCCTCATCTCAGCTATATTTCTTCAGTGTGTGTGTGTTTTCCCCTACATTCAGTGAGCGGAGCAGAATCTGCCTGACGGTCAGAGAGCTGAGCCTGTGACAGGAAGGTCAGCAGTTTGAAAGTCCCTGAAGCAGCAGGGAAAATCCAGCTAACGGAAGAAGAACAACAACAACAACAACAACAACTACAGGTCCTCAAATGCTCCCTGATCAGTGAGCTTTTCTTTTTTGGTCCAGTCTGTCTGAAAGTGACCTACAAGCAGCTGATAGGATCTGTGTGTCCACTCTAAAATCAACGAACTGCAGCCCAATAGATATGAGACTTTTCAGGCTGATATCAGTATGGATATTTGTTGTCAACATATCTTCTGTGAAAAGGCCCCACAAACTTTACAATTAAGTATTGTAGTGTGATGGTGATTAAATTCTAACAGTTAACTTCACTCCAAATCCAATTCTTATAAATGGTATGAATAAATCTAACACAACAAACATATCTAAATCCTGAAATCCATAAACATACAGCCTATAAAAAGATGAGTTCCTATTTGCATATCTGCCAAAATAAACTGGCTGAACTGGACAGTTATGTCAGCCTGCCAATATATTGGTCAAGCTCTAACAGCAAACATCGGCCTTGTCAGTGTTAAAGGCGGCATTCAGATCTTTTACGTCAAGAATCAATAGGGGAATAAAGAAATACAGTTCTGTTGCTTCATCTATGAAAATCATTTTTTTGGAGCTGGTGCTGTGTTTTGTTTGTAAAATCTTAGTCTGCAGCTGTCAAATAAATGTAGCAGACTAAAAAGTGGAATATTTCCCTCTGAGCTGTAGAGCAGTAGAAGTAAAAACTAGCATTAAATAAAAATACTCAAGACACAAGAATTATCCCTATATGTACAGTACTTAAATGAATATATATTTTTACTTTCCACCGCTGATGAACTGGATGAACTCTAACAACACATTAGCTCACCACCATCATCCACAGCAAAAAACATGAGTCAAGTGATTCAATTTGAAGGTGTAATTACGGTATTTGCATGATGGGCCTGATATAACTGTAGCCATGGGGCATATATGCTGCACAATCATATATCTAACCCTCATTTGTTAATACACTGCAAAAGCTGTGTGATAATTTCTACACGTCACAGTAACTAGAAAAGCAGAAATGACATGAAAAGACTAGAACAGAAGCTCATCCATGCCTGACAGCCAGCTTCATCAATTTTAAACACACACCAACTGCCAGAAAGGACAGGAAATGCGTGGGCCTGTCATCACGCGGGATTTTTCTCTGCTGCCTTCTTCTGCGTCCAGGTGTGTCTCAGTATTTTGCGTGTTTGTACAGATGTGTACGTGCAACTGTTTGGATTGTTTTTAATATTCCCATGGTCCGTTCTGGACCATCTGTTGCTGTGCACAAGTGCATGCACGCATACATGCAGACTCTATTCAGTCAACAGAGTAACGTAATTGTGCAGTGTACACTTACAGGGTGTAAAGCACTAACCCCTGTTGCAATATGGTCCTTACGTGTGTGTGTGTGTGTGTGTGTGTGTGTGTGTGTGTGTGTGTGTGTGTGTGTTCCTGCATGTGAACCTGCTGCTCCATATAAGGCAAAAGACTGTTATCATACACTAATACAGAGTGGAAATTATGCAAAAAGGATCATGACAAGAGAGGGAGAGAAACTTCCTCACTGATGTCCTGCCTGTTCAGTCGGCAATGATACAAGTGCATGTGTGTGCGCTTGTGTTTCTCCTTTTCACTGCTAAAACAATACACAGCCTTCAGTGTCGCTGTCATATTGGACTATATGTGCATCTAAAAAAAAGACATTATTAAGGAAAGCAAAAAAGCTAAAAGAATGACAGACAGTTCAACATTGCTTTACATTCATTATGAGTTTTTTTTTTTTTTTTTTTAACAGCTTCTTAGTGACTTACTCTAAGTGTCCCACAAATGAATTTCCCAGTTGTGGGTTTAATAAAGTTAATGTAATCTAATTTGTCTAGTGTCAGACATTAAAGGCATTGACATCGGACTTGAGTGCCCTTGAGCAAGTGTAACACACTATGGCTCCCATGCATATTTTTTTATATACTTGGAAGTTTTATATAATGCCGAAGGAATGCAAATACAAGAAAATGACGTCCGTCTTGCATCATCCAGTAGGGTTTTGAAAAAACATTACAGGCCTTCAGGCTAGCTGCATTTGCTCTTCCTGCCTTTCAACACTGACGGTGACATAGTGGTGGTTTGACTTTCTTCTGAATTCATTTTCTACAAACAAAAATGGCGATACTGATTCTGTCATGTCTTCAAAGTTGTTTTGCTTTTCATACGATTGTCAGCATGTTCATTTGTTTATGCATTTACATCACATTTTCATTTTGCAATCATTTCTCGTCGTGTTATTTTGAGATATTGTTACGTATTTCAGAATAAGATTAAATTACCATAGAATTTGACTCCTCCCTTCGAGTTCATGCATTTGCTCAAATACGTAACCGTGCATTGACACGACACATGCACCATGACACTGCAGCAGGAGGCTGCTGTTGTAAGGACTTAAGTCATGATAGTACCTGTAACTTAAATATTATAATATTATAGCAATATGTATCTATGTGTTTGAATGCAGCATGTCTGACGGATGGACACACTTATCCACATTCATCGTCACTGCTCAAACACAGAATCCTCTCTGTCATGATGCTATTTAACTAAACCACTCAACCATGTTCCCACTGGCCACAGACAAACCTCAATGACACATGCAGGAGTAATATGTGTGATTATCTGTGCGTGCGTGCGTGCGTGCGTGCGTGCGTGCGTGCATGTGTATCCGAGCATGTCTGTTCTCATTAGTGTGTGTTAAAGGAAAACAGAGGGAATCTGTATGACCGTGTATGTGTGTGTAATGTGTATTTAAGCGGAGGAGAGAAGGAATGAGGGAGAAAAGTGGGCGTGTGAAAGAGAGAGAGAGAGAGAGAGGTAGACGGCTGCTTTGACCAAAGCTCTGCTGCTCTAACCTCCATCCTCTGCTGTGTCTACAAAATAAAACTTTCAAACATGTCAGGACTCCCAGCGAGGACAGCAGTAGAAAGCTAGTAGTAGAGTGGAGTAAAGTAAAATGTACACTTAGTAGTTTTTAGACTTTTTTTTGACTAACTGAAACCAATTAACCAAAACTGAGACTGAGCTTAAATATGAATGAAACAACTTTGAAACTACAGTAATGAGGCTTAAATTTACCAAGTCTATCAAAAGAAAAATCCACTTCATTTAACTTAATTTGAGATTATCATCTTTAAAAATATGCCACATTTTTTATACAATCAAAGTACTATTGTGCAGGTGTTGCACATACAGTGAGTGCGGATGTCCATGAGACTGGAACCTGTGTTACATTCTGAGTTTAACCCAAACTGCACACACAGTTAAAAACAACTAATATGTGATTACTGATGATTTGATTTTGATTGATTTCCCGATCATTTTATCATATTGAAAAAGTTTATTTTGTTTAACCAACAGTCTGAAACCCCACAGATACTCTGTTTAGAGGAGTGAAAAAACAACAAGCATTAACATCTGAGAAGCAGGAACCAGTGATTAGTTACCATTAATCATCATCAAATTTGTTGCCAACTCGTTTTCTGTTGATCAACTCATTTCAGCTCTACCTGGAACAAAGGCTAGAGAAAGTTGTTCTCATTGAACTAAAGAGCTTGATCTACTGTCCTTTATGTTAAAAATATAGATTGTAATGCATCTTAGTTATCTTTGAGTTTGAAGGATTAATTCACGCACATCATAGTTATCTGCATTTCCACATGCAAATAGTCAACACGTACTGTGTAGTGTTCACAGTACTGCTCACAACAGCTAGCACTCATAGATGTGGGTAAGCTTGTCAAGTCATCATACAGCAAAATGTAACCACTGTCTAAAAATAATTGCAATGGAGAAAGTCATGTCCAACTTGAGTAAAAAAAAAAAACATATGTTTGTTTCTTTTCTCGCTTGAATAATGGAAAATGGAAATCAGGCTTGATAAGAACAGGAAATGATAAGCAGTATAGGAAACACAATCAATAGAATCTAAATGATAACCAACAGTATTGAAATGTTCTAATGTCTGCACTGACTTAGAGGAGAGGGACCAACCCTGCACTGAGATCAGACAGACTCGCTTGTGAAAATATTAAATGCTTCATTATCCGTTGATCACGCAACAGCAGAAAATCACCCTATGGTCTATAAAGACATGCTCACAATAGGATCGATTGTTCTCTGTGTGCACCACTAGTCTTACTGTAAAACCGCCTCTGTTACAGCTTCAATTCTCCAGTTGACTTCTTTTTCTTTGTTTCTGTGGAATTATATCACCAACACCACAGAAACTTTACCCATGTATTCAGACCACAGCGACTATGTCGTCTTAACAGATCACATATTAGTGCAATTACAAGGAGATGGCAATTATTGTGAATAAAGTAATGTGCAAAGTTAGATTAACTAGTGACTCACATGAGGGGAAAAGGTCAATAATAAGTGGCTATGGACACAACACTACAACTGAAAATGAATGCTTGTTATTATAGTAATAGTATAATATTATAGTAGTATAATATCCAATATACCATTCTTCCTGGAAACACATCGACTGCAGAGTATATATAGAGAATTAGACACTTTCCTATGTAGTATCTTCTTCATAAATAGTGAGTTCTTCATATTACAAATGATGTGGTAGTTCTTTTCTCAGAAATATGACTTAGCATCTGAGACACTGTCTGTTTTGAAGAGATGAAAAGAAAAGAAGCTCTGACACCCAATCCCATTAATCCATTAGGCAATTATTAATTTAGACATGAAACACTGTGGTGTAAATCTAGCAGCCTCAGGGAGTGTAATACTACTTTATCCTGACACACCCCGTCTGGTTAAGTCCCGGCTGAAGGTGTCTTAAGTGCTGATGAGGGATCGTCTGCAGTACCTTCCCCACACAGAGCCAGTGAAAACATCAACACCTGGCTAGAGGCTTTTTGTTTCTGCAGGGTGCAGGTGAACTGTAAACTGCAGGTTCAAGCATCTTGCATCTGAATATGTGTGGCAGGCACGCACATGCACATACAGACAGATGTTTTTGCTCTAAATCTCGCACAATCTCTCTGCTGCACATGTTTTAGCCACAAGATGAAATCAAACGGTAGCTGCAGATGTCAAAACTAATTACACCAGCAGAAAGTGTAGGACTCTTTCTTCTAGCTTTATCACAGTATATCACCACGTTTAATGTTTTCTTAAACATCTCCACTGCAGTTTAGAAAGCAGCCCAGCATCCACATCAGCCCAAATATTTGTCATGCTTTACACATCAACAATGTTCAGATGTGATTGCGATTGAGACAGTCATGCTTTCGGATGTTGTGAATACCTTTGTAATGTAGTGTGCGTCAAAAATCGCAGGAGGAAGCAAATATGTTTTGGTCTGTGTCCTGCAGGAGTGTTTGAGAGGAGTCTGGGACACCTTGGTGAAACTGCTTCTAACTTTTCAACTTTCTCAGATTAAAGGGGCACCTCACCAGTTTGGCACATGAAGTTCAGTTTACGTGTGACGAGGAGAATCGCTCACTAACACTCTAACACGGCTCTGACTGTGTTTTTAGGACGGCATCATCAGGGTTGTCGTCATTTTCATTTTCAACAGAAAACCTGCGATAGAAAATTAACGCGTGGAGTTTGAGAGAAGTGGACATTTAGTCTGACCGAAGACGATGTGGAGTTGCATTATGGGAAATGTGGGATCCAGTGCTTTTTGACCCATACAAGGGGCAGTCAGGATGTCTCTCTCTGCTGCATAGACTTTAATCTATTTTTTAATTAATGACTATTTGCAATGAATATATTAGTGTGCAAACTGTGATTATAGTGTGATTACTTAGTGCAGATACAGGCTACGGCTGCATCTAATGGCTACTGTGGATGTTTGGGTTGCACTGGTTGCCTAAAGGTCTGAGATCTCTCACCTCTCTCTTCATTTCCTGTTACCACTCTGCTCATTATCACCATCATCTCCTAAATTCTTGCTTTTTTTTTAACTGACTTTAAAAAACAAAGGGATTCAGTTTATAGTGATATGAGATAAAATACTGCAAATCTGCACATTGTAGAAGCTGGAACATAGAAATGCTGGACAGTTTTAATCATTTTTCAAATTGTTGTCAGTTGATTTTTATGTCAATCACCTCATACAGTGTTTCCCAAACTGGGCTGAGAGCGTCCAAACAGGGGCATAAAAAAAAAAAGTTAACACAATTGATGATGAACTAAATTTAAACTAAATTTAATTTATTAATCATGTCAGCTCTCATAGAGATAGTTTAATAACTTCTTGTATGGACTGTAGACACAGATGCAGCTTGGTGGTTTACTTCTTCACAGCCTGTTGTAATAACTCTGTAATGGCCAGTACTTGACATGTTGTAAAACAGCAGCTACAAACAGAAACAGAATCCTTGGTCGGATGTTGCTGCTGCGCTCTTGAGTCACATTTTCCGAACATGCACATGGGAACGAGTTTAATGTGTGAATGTGTATGTCCACTGACAGCGCTAACGATTGCATAATTCACCATGCTAACCTCACACCAGTTTCAACACTACAGATCAGCCAACACTCAGCTTCCTGTTCTATTCATTTTCTACTCTGATATGTTTTCATCCACGTCTGGGCGCCTTTATTTCCCTTGTGCAAAGATAACGTTATTTTTACAAATGTGGAGGTTTTGTTTGTTCTTTTTCTAATGTAAACAGTTTATAAAAGGCATTGAAAGTGGGTTTTGGGAGTATGAATATCTATTGTGGAGTGGTGATTTCAGGGCAGGAAGTAGGGCCAGAAAGTTTTGTTGGTCGATGTCATATGACCAGATAGAGGCGGAGAGACAAAGACCCCCTTTACAAATCTGAAGGAGTAAATGAGTTCTTATTGCGCTGTGCTCTGAAACTAAAGGCAAGGTTGCATGGAGGCTAAGGACTGACATAAAACACACACACAGGTGTTATCACTGTCATCTACCAGTGTCCAGTCCTGCCCATGTGATAAATACACTCAAATGAGTGATCACATAGAGTCAGAGATGACATAAAGGTGGCTTGTTGACAGCGTTTGCAATGATGAAAAGTAGCATATGCAGCTGAGATGAAGTGGAAACATGTCTGTCACCTATGTGAAAGATCTGTCTCAACTTTCCAGCTCTACGAGTCTCTGCTGGTCTGATTTTGCAGCCTTTTGTTGTGTTTGTTATGGAAAGTCATCTCGCAACAGTGATAAAAATATTACAGCTTTCATCATGCAGCTCTGTTAGCTACTCTGATGAAGTGAAGTGTCACTAGCTCACACACACACAATCAACAATCACTCTCAAACCATTTACTCTCAAAAAACGCTTTAGTCCACTTTGGTTTTGAATTTTTTTTTACATATACTGAAGTTTACCAGCTCACCAGGGTTTTACCAGCTCATGAGCACATTCACATGCACACTCACTAACACACACACACACACACACACACACATACAGAAGCACTACAGGTTTACTCCAAACCACCACATCAAAACAAGGGCAGATCAGTGAAACACTCCGATAACTTCCTCTCATTACATCTACATCTACATTAAGTTTTCCTTTGAAGACACTTGGCATAGTGACTGGTCTGTAATTGCACCAATATGTGCTCTATTTAATTGTTGTGAGTGACGTTAAATGCTCTTCTCTGGCTTACAACTGGGAGTAGGAGATTGTTCGTGACTTCAATATGTTTTCAACACTTAATGTGACACTTCCATCTCTCTGAATAAAACATTTCATAAAATACCTACGGATAATACTATTATGGGGATTTGTATCTTTACCTAAACTGACATTAACATGTTTAATTTGTCTCATATGGTACTTAAACATTTCTATAATGTTACTGATGATACGCTTTAATTCTGCCACCTTGTACATCACTTTTACACTTTACTACAAGGATTTAAACAGTTTATGATGGACATCAGTGACTTTTAAATGACTTTATGTACTTGCTGTAGATAGTTTCCTGTAGTAGTTCTCTAATTCTCCTACAGAGAGCTTTTGTATGTCTGAGACCTATTTTAACTAGTTTTTATTGACCTTACAGAGCTTCGTGGAATATTTCAGTTCCTCGTATACTACTGGTTTAAGAAATTGCTGTTATAATTCTATGATGTCTTATAGTTTTACTTTTATAACTATAGCATCCACAAAACATTTATTATGGAGTCACTGACTACAGTTATTTTTTGTAAGGGTCATTTCTGTCAACGCCACAACCGTAACACCAAAATATCAGTTTTTTTCCCTGGACTTACCTTTCCAAACTTTTGATGCTGCACATAAAGTTGTCCCTCCTTGACGTGGGTGTCCATGCCCACAAACACTCCAGGGTCCCCCGTCCTCCAGAAAGGCGAAATTTGGTTTGAACTTGACAGAAGAAAATCTCTTCTTTGAGGGGTTTATTTTTCCTCTATCCCCAAACAACTTCCCCTTCTCTCACTTCCGCTCCCCAGCCGTTAAAATGCGTTCACGGTGACGATGGCGGACAGTTAACGGTGTCATGGTGGAAATAAAACAGGTCCAAACAGCAGCTGGGTGGTCCCGACAAAGTTAAATAATGTCTAAATGTAGTCGGCGGGACGCCTATCTGTCGCTTCTCACTCCTCCTGTAGGGCTGGACCGGTGCAAAGTCACAATTCATACATAACATGAAGCTTCCGGTTACAGCTTTCCACAATAAAGGCCTCATTAACCAATATCAGTTTAGGTGCAAAGCTCAGCAGTGCTTCACATGTGTGTACTTACTCTAACTGGTAAGAAAAATGACATGGACACTAAATTAAAGTTAAAGAATATATATTAATAGAATTAGTGAAGGCCAACTTAACCCATGGTGCCCCAGTGGAAAAAAAACTTAACTGTGTGTCCTTAATGATATCTGTTTTAGACACAGTCTTTGCATTACATGTTAGTATTAGTAATTAATAGACATAATTATTTTGTTGTATTAGTTATATTTTAACTCACAGGTACCTTAAAGCCCCTGCCATTTCAGTTTACATTGTACTTTTAGCAGATAAAGTGTAAAATGTATTGCCAAACCTATTTACAGTTAATCAAATTACCACAAAAACCTGAAACCTTTGGGGCCCTTGAGGGTCTGAGGCCCTGGGCCAGTTCCCCATGTTGCCTTGTTGGACATCCAGCCTTGCAGATGCCCAAATAACCAACTGTGCATAGTAGGCAACCCCAAATCCCAAATAGAGGCCCTCCCCTGATAAAGGTCCAGGCTCAGTGGGATTAAATTTGAGGGTTAGGGTGGTATTGATCTAAAAAGACACCCTAAAATGCCTATTGGAAGGTAAATTATCAGGAAATCATATTTCTTTTACTTTTCAGTGTTCTAAAGTAAAAATACATAACATCAAATTAAGGATGGATATTTTGTAAAAGAAAGATATTGATATAATGTGGCCTATTATGTACTTTTATTTTGATATGAGTACATCTGTTATTGTAGTAACTGTACGGAGCTTGATGCAGCTCAGTCGCTGCAGGAGAAGTGAGCAGCGCGTGGTGAGCGCACCGAACCGCTCCTCTCCTCCCACCTCCTCACTCTTGTATAACTTCTCTGATGGTTTCACCTCTGACACACGCACTTTAGTAAAATATATGCTTAATATATGGACGGAACAACAGGTGATGATTACAGTATATTGGTAGTCTAAATAAACTGTAGGTCTTTACAGCAGGACTCAAAACTTCGTAGAAGAGTGTTATAATTCTTTATGTCAACAGATTTCTGTGAACTCACTATTTGTAGTTCTATATAGGCCCACTTCAACTACAAAAATACTTTTGAGTTGCCAAGGAATGATAGTATTTTGTAAGCAGCCTGTGTTGGCAAGAGAAGCTGGCCCCCAAATTAATGTGTTGCAGATGCCTCCTGCTGGCAGTTCACCTAAAAATGTTGTTCCTGTTTTCAGCCCAGAACCCGATGGTGCTAGATCTCTTAACAGCGTTGTCCTTGACAGTGAGTATGGATTTTTAGACAATGAGACAAGACTCACAATGGGTTTGTAATTGGCCACAACACTAAAAATGTCTGTTCTTGTCCTGATATTAATTTTTGTCACATGATAGCATCATAAAAAAAACATTGGTGACTAACATACAATTGTGGAAAGTAACTTGGTGCATTTACTCAAGTACTGTTCACTTGTGCAGTTTAGTGTTACTTGTACTTTACTTGAGTATGTCCATTTTTGACTGCAGTCTTCTTCTACACTACACTGCATTTCAAAAGAAAATTGTGCTTATTACTCTACATTTTCTTTGACTCCTGTAGCTACTGGTTACTATTAGGTTTAATATTTTCATTCAAAAACATATGATACACTAATAGAATACATTGTGAAGATTAAATTGTGGTTCCTAATCTTTTTCGTTTGTGACCACTTCTGCTGATGCATCAGATTGTATGTGATTTCAACATATCTGCACCCGTGAGGAAAATACAAATCAAAACACGACTGCCATCTACTGGTTATCAGTCTGCATTGCAGGTGGAAACCTAATTTGCGTGTTCTCGCGATGTTTTCGCACTGACCGGACTGACTGGACCTAAACAGGAACCGAGACATGGCATCAGTGTTCGGCGGAGTAGAAGGGTGATAATGAGTTAAAATATACTATAAAACTTTCTCACATTTGTTTCAGTTTAGTTATAAGTTAATGCTAGTGCATGCTGCATGCTTTTATTCGTATTCTCGCGGTTGCCATACAGAAATGTAGAGTATTAGCTGAGCCAGTAGTGGAGTTTGATTCTTTGACAGCCCTCTGACTGGGACACCAGGAAGCTTCTTTTTGTTATGTGCGCCTGTGTGTCTCGTGATCACTATACTATAAACTTAGCAGCATTTCTTTCATGTAGATGTGAAATTTTGTCTTTTTAAAGCTTTTTTCTTTGAACTTCAAAACAAAGAGTTTCTGCGCCTTGTTCTCTCACATATGAGTTTATATATCACAGCAAATGTATATCTGTTTTCCTTCACGTTTTCTTATTGCCTCCATGGTATGAACAGGATGCATGGATTTCTGTTTTTCTCATCCCCTCTGTCCTCTGCCCCCCCGTCTCTAGTGGAGGGAGCCACTCCAAGGCCATTTTAGTGTCAGGAGATGGGAAGGTCCTGGCAGAGACAGAGGGACCATCCTCCAACCACTGGGTGAGCAGAAGTAGGTAGTAGTCAATTCAAATGCCCATAAACTAAACCGATTGCATAAAGATTTTTTGTGTGTGTCTGTGTGTATACAGTTGGTGGGGGTGGATAAATGCATTGAAACCATCAATGACATGGTCCAGAGAGCCAAGGTGGAGGCAGGACTGGATCCAAACACACCACTATACTCACTGGTCAGCTGCACTCGTGACACACAAATGCTTTTATTGACCTCTAATGAAAGTAATTTATAAAGAAATAAACATTGATTTTCTGTGTGTGTGTGTGTGTGTGTGTGTAGGGTATGTCTCTGAGTGGAGGGGAGCAAAAGGATGCCATTGACGGAATTATCGCTCTCATGAAGGAACGCTTCCCCAGTCTCAGCCAGCACTACTTCATCACTACTGATGCCATTGGCGCCGTGGCAACCGCCAGCGATCATGGTAACTAGCCATTTTTTGTTGTGGCTTTATATTGTAATTAAGCCACAGCACAAAACTTCAACTAAAAAGTGCTAAAGACGTGTGTGTTAGCTGTGTTTACACAAAATTGAATCTCAGTCTCATATTTTTATTTTCAACAAATTTTACCATGTAAATATGTACATCAGGTTTGGTTTAGCACCTAATTTTACTGTAGATGTAAATTTACATTTGAAAGATACAGTAGAAACCATGACCTAACCATGTCACAACAGGGCAAGGGTTGATATTTTACCCTCTTAAGGTGTGGCTGTAGAAAAGTGATATCATTTATGGCTTAATGAGATCCAGGCAGTCATCGTTATTTTCATGTGATATAAATCGGCTCAGCTCAGACCATCTTGTTTTTTTCCTTTGTAGGAGGTGTAGTAGTGATATCAGGGACCGGCTCTAACTGCAAGTTAGTCAATCCTGATGGCTCACACATCGGCTGTGGAGGCTGGGGTCACATGATGGGTGACGAAGGATCAGGTAACCATGGCAACACGCAAACACAGACACACTGCGCATTTAAAATTGGAGAATGTACAGTTTTATTGGTGTTGTGTCTTTCAGGGTTCTGGATCGCTCATTTGGCGGTGAAGACGGTGTTTGATGCCAAAGACAACCTGGTCACTCCCCCTCATGACATCACCCATGTCAGAAAAGCCATGGAGGAATACTTCCAGGTCAGATTGCAACAGAAGTCACTGAATCAATCACTTTACTGCTCTTATTAAAAAATGTTTCCATTTATGAAATAATATAAAATCAAGTTAGAGGAGGGAGGCGCTGAGGGAAGCACATTCACAAACCTGGCATTCACCCCAGGTGTCAGATCTGATGGGCATGCTGCCGCACCTCTACAGAAACTTCCGGAAGTCACACTTTGCTGGTTTCTGCAAGAAACTAGCTGAAGGTGGGTGGTGCATCACTTCCTGCTTCATTTTGTTTAAAGAGAGTAAAATATTAATTAGTAAATTAAACTGAAAACTGTGTCATTTGTTTAAGGCGCGGAGGCCGGGGACGCTCTGTGTCGGTATGTGTTCACTCAGGCAGGGAGAGCCCTGGCAAAACACATCGAAGCAGTGTTACCCGCAGCACAAGAGGTAACATCCAGACACACACACATGCAGTACATAGCTGTGATTTCACTCATTTGAATTTCTCCAAATCTCTTAATTTTTCGCTCTCTACAGCCTCTGCTGAGTGGCGACCTCGGCCTGCCCATCCTGTGTGAGGGTTTAGTGTGGAGGAGCTGGGATTTTTTGAAGCCAGGTCAGTGTCCCTGGGGCCCCTCAGAAAAGCGAGTGCCGCAGTAGAAAGTGTTGGATGAAACCATTGTAAAGAAGAAGCCTCATTTTTTATGTCTCTCTCTGTCTCTGTTTAGGGTTCACTGAGGTCCTAGATAAATTGGCATCATCTGACAAGTTCAAGGGCCGTTTCCGTGGCTACAACCTCCTGATCTTGCGGCAGTCTTCGGCCCTCGGCGGTGCCAGTCTTGGGGCTCAGAGTTTAGGCACCAAGATAACTATGGATTACGCAGCCAACACCAATGTCTTCTACCAGCACACCTTCAACAGCAGCAGCCAATGAGAATACAGTGTACTGGCCAGTATGTAATTACTATTATCATTGCTAATAATGCTTATCATAATGATAATGATAATGATTGATTGATTGGTCGAAAATATTCCAGATTGTGGTGGTTTAACAGCTGCTATTCTGACAATGGAACTAACTACAGTTTGACTGTCATTCCAAATCTTTGCACCTTTGTAACACTTGTTTACATTTGACATTTCTAATAAAAATACTGCTAATTTGCCAAAAAACTAATTCATGGTTGTAAATATTCTCTGATTCCCCAAGATAATTGAAGTTCCCTAATACAAGTGTAGGTTTAAAAATGCTCATTCTTTATATGTCCACTTATTACTGGCAGAGAAATTGGTTCATTCTTTCGCAGCTTCTTTGCACTTTTGTTGTTTACTAATAGATGGTGCTGTTACACCACCTCCCTGCTTGTGGCAGACACATCACAGTGTCTGCTTTTCTTCAATGGTGATGCAGAAACTTAAACAAGAAGTACTCAGTTTCTTGGGTCAACATACACTAAGATAATACTTGATGTATCTTTATTCACAACACAGCCATTTGCTGTTTATCAATTTTATGCACCATGTTTTGTCATTTGAAGACATAATGCTTATATTAGACAGTCAGATTTACAAAAAAACATGATGCATTTGGGTCTAACAGGAAAAAAGGAAAAAAAAAAAAAGTAGCAAGGTGTGATACTGCTTTACAACTTGCGTCAGTGTTTGGACTGTTTCTACCCATGTCACCTTGCTCACAGGCTGCTGGTGATTCACAGCCTTTCTGTTTAAATGCGCAGCACCTCGCTCGCACATCGCAGAAGTAATGGGACAGACATGTAAAGGAAGCAGCAGTAATGGTGTGTGCTGCCACAGTGAATAGAATGAATATCAATAGAATAAACAGAATTTGATTGAAAACAACAGCAGTAAGATTCCACTGAGTCTGGCTCCTCAGTTCAGTTCAGCTTCACTGCTGTGATACTCTGCCAGAGAGGAGTCAGAAAACCATCAGATGATTCCCTCACAACACCTGAAGGTAAACACGCTTGACTTTTCTTCATTTTACACATTTTTGTGTTGAATTATGCAATAGTCTCTGTTATATTTTTGTTTTTTATCAGTGTGTTTTGAATTGAAATGAGAAGGTTTTAAAAGATGTTTTTTAAAACAGAACAGAGCTCTGCTGCTACAGCTGCTCTTAACACTACGCACTGTGTCTGACGGTTTGCTTCCACGTAGTTTGCAGCCTCCAGGCAAATTTGTCATCATCCACAAACTGCACCAACATGTCAGTCAGAGAACTGCTACGTTACCAAAGTCCTGTCTCACCTCATGCACACAACGAGTCTCATGAATTAACACTACTTCCTTAAATACTACTACTTATTTATTAAAAACCTCAAGCATTGTGCTATAATTTGACAGACTTACTGTCCTTCACTGGACTATTTCCATTTCTTGCTACTTATGTGACACTTTACAGATACTACCACAGTAAAATGCTGCTCACTGTACATAGTGCATTGACAATAACAACCCAATAACAGTCACAGGGGCCATGTTTGTGAATTGATTCGACTTAAAGTACATTTTTGTTAATAATTATGTCGTTTTACTAAATTGATATTTTCAACTGAGGACTTTTCTATAAAGGATCTGAGTCTTTCCTTCACCAGTGGCTGACAAAAAGCTGTTCAAGGTAGAACCACAGTTCCTGATACTGTAGGTCTGAATCCTGTCTGAGCTAAGCTACAGTGTATGTCTGAACATTGTGTAAATTCCTACTTATTAACTTTAACACAAATAATTTTTTCCCCTGCCAGACTAAAGGGCAAGAGCCTTGGGAGAGATTCATCACAACATACAACAGTGACTACAGACCCTTCAGTGAGCGCTATCTACAGGTCAACCAGCTGAACCCCGGGACTGAAGCTGAAGCTGCTCCTGCATTTATCCCCCCACCACAGGTTAGATAGATCACTGAATAGATTTATAACAGGAAAAACAAAGACACATTTCTTTGACAATAATTCTTACTTATTTATTGTGTTGTTTTCATAGCTTAAACGTGAAACCTGGCCTATATTTTACCATTATTTCTACAAGACAACCAACAGCACCTATGGCTCAACTGCACAGGTGAACCACAACATCACACACTAACACCTGCAGCAAGTTCACAAAAACCTCTATTTTAAACTAGTTTTCATTTACTTGTACCACCACGATCCTCACCCTCTCCATGCTCTGTACCTCAGCCTCCCTCTTATCACCTCTTCCATGCCCCCCCATCTACGATCGGCATCCTCACTCCCTCCGTTTCCGTGGCGACTGGGGTTGTTGGCTCCACCCTGACAGAGGGCAGGACACAAGATGCGAGAGTCGCCAGGGAGACTGGGCATTCACTTGGCGTGGAGAAGAACGGTCAGCTGCACTGTGTTTGTGGTGGAAAGGGTAAGGAGCTCTCTCTGTCTCTCTGACACACACACACACACACACACACACACACACACCCAACTAAGCTGGCAGGTGTAGAGAAACTCAATCCAGCTTCTTCTATTGACAGCAAATGTCTTGGCACAGTATGAGGCAAAAGATGAGCCACATCAGAAGATTGATGTTCTCTATGAGAAAGGTTAGACGACTGTTTTAACTCCCAGTGTTTGATTCATCTGATATTTGTCTAACAATGAGATACCAGTTTGAAGTGATTGAAACAAATGATTTTTGCTAGTGCTTTAAACTTTGAAAGAGGCTGAAATTAGAGAAACATATCTGATATTGTCGTAATCCCGTTCCATATTTTTTGAACTTCTAGGTGCGATTGTGGTTTCATCCCATGTTGCTCCGGCCTGCTGTGAAGATTTCCTTAAATCTGTGTGCAGAGAGGCCGGGCTGCAGCACCTGCTCCACTTTCCTGTGGCCTCCAGTCCCATTGTCACAAACAAAGGTAAATCAACTCTCTCTCACACAGACACACACACACACACACACACACACACACACACACACTATTCTTCCATGAAACACACCCGCACCTTGACGCACAAACTCTGGTGCCCAAAATGACCCTTTAGAGTAAAATCAAGGCGGAAACTTCTACTTTTGTGAGGCTCAGAGGTTAGACAAGACCAAACACAGTGTGGGATAAAGTAATGAAACTCTGGGTGTGACAGATGGGAGCTGTCACACTGAGTGTTATACAGAGCAGACAGACTGTGATGTCACCCCGTGCAGAAATACTTGCAATGAAGTGGAGTAATTGAATGAAAACACTTAAATTCCCACTTCTGATTAGATGCTGAAAATTGGGAGAACAGCGCCTACATGAGGGGCTTGAGACCAGCTGTAGGACTGAGAAACAGCTCCGGCCTTGAGCCGACGTCAAGGCAGTGCAGTTGGTAAGCCACAGACACAGACCTCAACTTTTTATCGACTAAAACTAATCTTTCAAATTTCTTCTCAGATATCTCACTATTGGTGCAGCAGATAAGCTTGTATATGGAAAGTATTATGCATTTTATGACTAAAGCATGAAACTTTCGCCAGTGTTTCTATAAACCATTAAGTTTATTTTCAGACGTGGAGGTATTTCAGATGTGACCTCTGGGACAGGGCAGAGCCCCCTGGAGTAATGAGTGTGGTCCAGACCAAACTAGCATGATAGCTTCTGATTAGAGTGTTTGCTAATGTGCTAGCTAGTCATGTAATTCCATAGAGAACACAGATGAAGTGTTTTTAACAAGCTATAACTACCTTAACACCTGTAAATGGTGGGGTCTGCAGTCCCCCTACAAAATCGGTGCTCTACAAAAACTATATGCCTTACTATAATATGGCGTTATTATGCCTTACTATACCCAAGAGTTTTTATACTTTACTATACTATGATGTTTTTATGCCTCACTATATATACTATGGCGTTTTTGAGTTACTATAATATGCCGTTTTAATGCTTTACTACACTGTGGCATTTTCATGCCATAGTATAGTAAGGCATAAAAACGCCATAGTATAGTAGCCTTACCATACCATGTTGTTTTTATGACTTTCTCTACTATGACGTTTTTTATGACTTCCTATTATGTGTTATTTTATGACATTTTCTCTCCCCTCCTCTCGCTCTCAGCTTTGCTGGGGAAACTGAGCGCCCTAAAAGTTGCTGCTTTGAGATGCAGACCCTCCCAGCCCACATCCCTCACGGCAGCACCCGGCCTCTGGCCCATATACAGCCCACTGTCTCCTGCACAGAGCCCAACAAAGAGCCACTGCTGACAGAGTACCAAGCCAGCTACGCTGGTGAGGTAAGGAGAGGCTAGAGAATGCCTGTGTGTGCTGTGTGTGCTGATCAGCACACTGCAGCCCTGTCCATTTGTTTTATAATCTTACATATATATAAATCCCCTTCATTTTCTCCTCCTAGTGGCCCCAGCCTAAGATCCAGCTGAGAGACTATAACCATCGTCATCTTCCCTGTCACTGGAATCCTCATTCTTCACTCTGAATCTCAATTTTTGTCTCAATACACAGCAGTTAAAAAAAAAAAAAAATCATTGTCAGTCTTTTGAGTCAAACATGATGAACCACTGAGTTTGCACTGCTTCTTCATCATCCATCCACCTCATACATGAGCGGTCCGTCCAAACCGAAGTAGGCCTGTGTGTGTCTGTGATTCTCAGTTATCATGCCTCAGGATACAGAAGCCGAGGATGAGTCATAACACAGCAGTAAACCGTCCACTGGCAGGCACCCAAAGGAAACAGTAAAGTGTGTGTGTGCTTGTTTTCATCCTCTTGTGTAGAAGAGGTTTAAATGTGCATGCAGCAGTGCAGTGGAGGAAAGATATAAACAATATAAAAAATACTCAATAAGTAAAATTAAAAACTTTATTCAAACTACCGACTGTGGTCTTACTTTAATCTGACACATCACATTGTATAGGTTGATCTGATTTGTTTTCATAATCGTCATCTGCAAAGTGAATCATTCAGATTTCTGTTGATCTGTGACATCGAGGCTGATCGAACCTCCAGGAACAGGACTGGTTCTGTGAGGTGAACTCCTGTGGTGTATGGGTATGGGTAACAGATAACAGTTATATCTGATAGAAGAACCAGGTTCAATTCAATTCAATAAACTTTATTTGTCCCCAGGGGTCAATTTCAGATCCTGACAGAAGCTCAGCCAAGAATCAGTGATATTCTTAATCTATATGTTAACACACTAAAAAGCGTTTGCCATGGTGAAATTATGAGGAAAACAGGATCTTTTCTCTTCTCTCTTTTTATTCATGAAAATAAAATTTTCTGGCTGTACAAAGTCAAACACACTCTGAGCTGAGGAGCAGACAGAGTTTGTTACGATCCATCAGTTGAGACCTTCAGTTCAAACTGGGACGGTTTGCAGCCAAACCAACAGAATGAGAATCTCTTGACGCTCCTTCACAATAAGGCACTTGAGGTGATTTGGGATAGGACCCCCCCACCACCACCACCACCGGCGGAGGCAATTACACTCTGAGGCGTTTTGGTTTAGGGACATCAGCGCTGCTCTCATCCTCTTCATCCCTCTCCCTCTTTTTCTGCGGCTCCTCCCGTCGCACCCTATCCTCCTCTTCCACAATGGGGAAATAGCACAACACTGACAGTGTCATGTGGCCATCTTGAGTGTAGTCAGACACCCTGAACCAGCCCTTCACCTGCTCTTCTGTAGCCCTGTAGACGGGGGACACGGCCCTGTTGAAAGGCACGCCGTCCCACTCCAAAGTGAGGATGCTGTTCCTCCGGTCTGCTTTCAGGACCATGATGTGAACTTTGTCTGGGTGGGTTGGAGACAGGAGTTTGCCAGCAGGAAGCCTGGAGGATGAATTTTACTTCTATTTAAACATGAAAACATGAACCACACGGTCTCATCATGATTGGACAATATATTTGAGCAACCTAAAGCCTGCAGGCGTCATCATGACCCGTGCTGGTTTTGCCACCAAAGAACAGAGTCTATCATTCTCCACGTCCTCGTCCTTGTAAGTGAAGGGTGATCTCAGGCAGTCTGTCCTGATGTTCGCCATCAGCGACGCAGGCGGTTCAGGTTCTCCAGTGAGGCGGCGCTCCAGTGTGGGCATGAACGCCGACAGAGTGTCCAGGTTCTCAGACGTCAGGCGGCGATTCCTGAAGTTGATAATGAACAGTGTGACGTTGTGCCGCCTTCCTGAATGCAAGATTCAAACAACACAAGATTCAAACAACTTGGGTTAAAAGTCATCAATTCTTCATTGAATTTAAGAGTAATAACAAAGAGAACATGCCAGTTATGCTGGGAGTAAAATTTGATATATTCACTGACAGATAACACACCTGCAGCAGTCTGCTCTGGCTCAGCTTCAAGCTCCATATCTATGAAATACGTCTCTCTTCTTCTTAGAGTTTCCATTTGTTCAGATGTGGGTTAACACTGGTTTGTTGGTCTTACCACACGGTTCACTGGGGAGCTGTTCACTGTCAGTCAAATCTTCCTCGGGACATGGATTTATCGTGGATTGTAGATGTTCAAAGATGTAATTCTTCAGAAAAATTGAAATTTAAACATCTACTGTCCATTTCCATGACAACTGGGCAAAATCCATCTGCTGAGGAAGATCTTGTGAAACAATACAAAGCTCCAGAACAGCTTCTTAATGGACCTTGTGGTGGGATTGTTTTAGTCACCGTCAGTCTTGACATTGTGTTTGTATGTTTGGGAAGGTTTCTGGTCAGTGGTGTCTCGTGCTTGATGTATTATATTTGTATGTTTGGTGTTAAACTGACAGAACCCTCAGACACATTGGTGAGTGGAGTGTGTGATCACTTTGAGTGATAATGTATGAAAATATCAACATGACAATATTCATGAATTGTGTTGCAGACAAAGTCCTGCCATATAATGACGTGTGTTTGGTTATTCATATTTGTGTATAAGGACAGAGCAACTACTGTTAAACTGTTATGATTATAAAGAAACCAACTTTTTAAACTATTAACTATAAAAAAGTGGTAGTTTTTTTTATTATTTCACTGACTTTGGTGCTTGAAGTTATTTTAATATCTTGACACAAGTTGAATTGGGTGGAGATGAATATAACTGATGTATGACTCTGTATGGGTCTGATGTTCTCCCAGCTGGAGAGACTGATGTCACTTCTGTACAATATACGAATGAATCTTTCAGGAAGGAACCCGAGATTCATGACGAGAGTAAGAAACGACGTCCAACAGTTTAATAAAGTGTATAAAGAGATGTGTTAATATGTACATTAGGAAGAATCACACTAATGTGTGAGCTTTTCATTTTTAATCATCTCGAATCCATATCGTTATGAACAGGACCGGTTCCACTATTTCACACTGTGTGTATTTTGACAGATGTAGATTTTTAGTCTTGTGTTTATCATGGCTCTGTGGATGATAATGTCTGTGGGTTGATTGGTTCAGGCTGAAATATGTAAACAACTGTTTCTACACACATTCATGTTCACCTCAGGATGAACTTAATCACTCTAACCTTTTCTTTTTTGACTAAATGCTATTCCAATCAATGTGTTTAATGCCAATTAGCAAATGATAGCATGGTAACACACTTACTAGAATGACAAAATATACTGAACTTCATTAGACTTGCTAAACATCAGCATGTTAGCATTGCCATGCAAGCATTAGCATTTAGCTAAAAGCACAATGTAAGGCAGAGTATTAAGTCTTTTTATCTACTTATACATTTCCAGCAGTTTATGTGTCCTCTGCCTCTGGACATGCTGGTCAATGGAGAGTTTCTGCACAGTGCTTATTATTGTAAGAATAAGAGCTGAATGACCTCATTACTCTGACAGGGTTACCATCAAAATTTCACTCTCGCACTCTCTCTCTCTCTCTCTCACACACACACACACACACACACGCTCAGATCCTTAATTTGTTCACAGTAGCATAGTTCAATTTAAGACCTAGAGTTTCTATACTAAAATATTTTGTGCGTCAAAGTGTATAAAATGAGTCACTGGTCATTTTATAAAGGCTGCGTGTATGTACATGTATTAAATGACAGAACCTGCTGCATCTTTACTGTCTTAACTGCCACCGAGGAGGTTATGTTTTCACCCGTCTGTTTGTAAGCAGTTTTACACAAGAAGCACTGGACTGATTTGTACTGATCTTGGTGGAGAGTGGGTCATGGGCCAGGGAAGAACCAGTTCAATTTTGGGGCAGATCCGGATCCTTTACTATAAATCTATTTTCACTTAAGTCTGGTTTATGTTATTGGGTAAGGGCTAGTCAATATTGAATTTATAAATACAACCAAACCACATGGGTTCATCAGGGGTCTTTATCCACTGTATAAAAGTGTGACAAAAGGCTGACACAAAGCATTTGTCTTTAACATCTTTATTCGTCTTTTTTCATTATTTTTATTTGTATTGAAATTCATACTCTGTGTCATTTGGACCTCTTTTTCTTAAACGGCTTCTGTCATCTAACTCAAACAAAATCACCAAAAATGATTTCATGTTGTACAATCCACCTGGCGGACATTCCTATTGGCTTCACCAGGGTGCCATTTGACAGCTGTGGTCCAACACTGTGTGAGGAAGTTCCCTTTTAACCACATACTCATGGTCTCTGCTGCGGTTTAACAACACACTTGAGTTGACTCGATAGGGTGAAAATTCTAAAAAGCTGCTTGGATGGACAGAAGTGCTTTCACCTGTTAGATACTAAATGCAAGTAACAAATGCACAATTGTCTACTTAACCCTAAGAGTAAGATACACATGTCACTGTTAATACCATGAATGAACAGTGGCATGAGGAGGATTGATGTTCAGATCACACGATGTTTCCTCTTGTCAATACTGCCTCCAAATTTTCAAGCCAAGCTGGCTGAGAATAAGAAAAATGTATTTAACTGTAAGAATCTGGGTTTCCTGAAAACCTTTTCCTTTTGGTGCACAACTTAAAAATGGAGATTATACTTGCAGTAAGGGGTGATGCTTCAGGGAAAGCCAGACCACAACAGAAATCAATGGTTAAAGGGAAGAACTTCCTCAAAAAAAGTCAACCTACAAAGAGAAGAACAGCAAGGAGGCCATACTGTCGGCCACGTGTCGCATACTGCTTTATTCTGACTGGCTGTGACAATACTGTCTCCTCAGGTTTCCTCCTACAAACAGGACTGAATGGACACCACAGGCTACTGTACCCAGTAGAGACACAAAACGCCTCATCCTCAAAAACATGAAGAAAAAAGAAAAAAAGAGGAGGAGAGGCTATTTGAAAACCTGATTTGGATATGGACACTTGATCTGATGCTGGACAAACCAAGTTGTTCCGGCAGAAAGAGGCAGTGGCTGAGTTCCAGACCAAACACTCCCCTGTAACAAGGTTGTTCAATAAATGTTATGAATCCAAAATGAAACAAAGACTGAAACTGTGAACACAAAAATGAAAATAACCGAGTGTTTAAAGGTTCAAAAAGCTCTGACCTTCCCTCTGTTATAACATTTTTCTTGCTGAACTCAACTTGATGTATGACTGGGCGACTCACACCTCTGTTCTTATAAGCTGGACTAAAGATAAACATGGACTTCCACATAAATTGGGAAAAATAAGAATTCATCCATGATTACGCCTGTCCATGTTCTGATCACTGATCGCACACGTGTACAGGGAGGGTGGGTTCTGTATTTGGTTTGGAACAGAGCCGCTGCGGATACAAATAACAACCCGCATCTCGAGACGCACATGCGCTGTGATGTCACAGGGAGCTTATGACATCATAGGAGCTAACCTTAACGGGTTTGATTGAGCGCGATGACTCCACAGAGCAGCGGCAGACACCCATCAAGTCCCCTGAAATATTAGTCGCTCTCTAACCTCTCTGTCCTGGAAACCCTCAACTTAATGTTACGCAATGTTGTTCCAATTTGACAGCAAACAAATTAACAAGTATGTGAAGTAATTTTAAGTTTATTCGATGTTTTGGATTTAAGTTTTGTCCTGGCATCACTCCTTGGTAGCTGCCTCAGTTCAAAAGGGGGCTTCAATGAGATCTGCATACTCTGTAGACATCAACAGCGTCATCTGAAATGCAATGATGAGCTAGCGCCCGCAGTAGGGCGGTGCTGGTATTACACCCCTCCCCCACCCCTGTTCCCAATGTCCCTCAGTTTACAAGAAACAAACAGGAAATAAAAAGATTAAAGAAACATAAAGAAAAGAGAAAGAAAGAAAAAGAAATCCCCCCACCCCCCGACTGGGCCTGCCAGCACGCCACTGACTTCAAGTGTGTATAGGTCTGTGTGTGTGCATGCGTGTGTGTGTGAGAATCAGTGTGTGCGCGGTCGTGGCCGCCAGAGTCTCTGAGAATATGTGAGGACTGGTGTGTGTGTGTTTGTGTGCACGTGGAGGCTCCATGGGGGTGAGGGGGACTCCTAGTATTTCTTCCCCGGGACAAACTCCTTCGCTTCGGGATTCAAGATGCTCTTCCTCTGCAGGGAAAGACATGAGTGAGAACACGCTCCTGTAAACCTAAACCCATGTATTCATTATGAATTTCTAAGGGTGCTTTGGAAGAAGAAAAAAAACTCTTGTGAAATGAGATGCATCTGTGACTCACCGCCACTTCCTCCAGATTGCTGTGGTGATCGCTGACGGACAGGCTGTTGAGCTGCTGCTGCAGCTGCCCCACCCCCTGGTTGTTGAGGTCACGCGAAGGGATGAACCAATCCTGGTCCTCCTCCTCCAGCATTTCCTGGAAGCAGCGCTCTAAGAATTCCTGCTCCAACAGCTCCTCTTCCACCTGGGAGATGACGTGGGAGAGAAGAGAGACGAGTGAGAGCCAAACCAAAGGGCAGAGAAGTTAGAGGGAAAAAAGAACAAGGGGATAAATGGACAGAGGAGGAGGAGAGGACGGGTTATTTGAGATTACTTGCATGACAAGTAGGTGGAAGGTTTCCTAAAAAGACATGTGGTGGCATTAAAACATGACTCACAGCCGAGCAAGAGAAAAAGACTTGAGGTCGAGATACAGTGAGCTGAAAATGGCACATTTTTACTTATATATCACTAACCCTGTAACTCAAGTCTTTAAGATTGGGTTCAAATAACCTCCGATTTACAAGGAAGAAAAACATTTGTATCACAGAGGAGGGGGGTGGACAAAAGAGCCAGAAGTGAAGGACACAAAAAAAGAAAAAAAAAAAAAAAAAAGAGGAGTGTGTGCAGCAAGGAAGGCAAACAGGTCCGTTAACTTGTGACATTATCAGCCATCAGCTGCCCTGAGAACCTTCATCATGGGGAAACAAGAAACGAGAGCAGATGGGGAGATGATAACAGAGGGTGGAGGACAGCGGAAAGCAAGATAACACAGCGGAGTTTAAAGTGCAGGGGCTTCTAAGTGAGTGTGAAGAGACTAGAAGAAGAAAAGAGGAGGCGATGCTGGTGAGAAGCGCCATCTATAACTTGCATTGCTGTGGGTTTGTTGCTCTGGGTGTAATGATGAAATACAGCCCAGAGTCCAGTTAGTTGTAATAAATCCATGAGGGTGACGGTTTATTGGCAACTCTGGAAAGTCATCACCCACAATACATGAAGCGCGAGTACACACCTGTCTGTTATACTCCTCCTCGTTCTCCATCCACATGTACTCGGCGAATGGGTTGGCGTCGTTGCCCTCTCCTGCGTGCCCATTGGCCACCGGCTCCTTCCCCTCTTTGCCCGGAGCTCCGCCTCCCGGTGTCTTGGCCACCTCTGGACCGCTCATCTCAGCCGGCTCTGCACAAGAGAACAGTTACATGAGTGTTATCGTTGATGAAGTCATAAACACTGGAACTTGTTAGTAAATCACAAAAACTCAAAATTCTTCGTGGTAACATTCACTTGAAAATCCATGCTGAAAATATTTTTGAAAATCAGACACAAATGGCTCCTAAAAACCAAATCAAACACAGTGCGCACTTCATTTTCTTCCGTTCTTGAAGCCAGGAAACTCTGGCTCATCTCTTGCTCATTAGGCCACAGCTGTATCTTACTGTTGAATTTACATTATCTCGTCTGAAGCAAGACTATAACATTTCTGCCCAGGATCCAAACTGAACAAATTATGTGTCTCAATTATATTTTAGCTACAGCTGGAAAACTGCTCCCATGGGTAGAGAAGTCCTCAGAGTCTCAGTCCTCATGAACAATAAAACCACAGACCAACACGTTTCCATATCTCATGATCAGAATAAGAAACAGACTGAAAACTGCAACACCTACTGGGACTGATCCTGCTCTGTGTCTCCAAACCTCTAAAAATGTTCTTACTGCAAACACCTAAATGAGTATGAGGGCTTAATAGAGTCATTGGCATTTTACGACAGCAGTCAATAGTTTTTCAGGTTGGTGAATTGCAATGCTCCGGGAGAAAGGCCACAGTGTTTTATTATTAAGCACACACACAAACACAGGCCCGGATAGACATCATGAAGACATATAGCACCATTCACAGGCAAACAAACACCCAGGGTGCTAAATCTGTTAACTTATGCTAATAAAGAGAGAAAATACAACATGATGTCACAACTTCCTCATTTTCCTACCAAGCTTAGTTTCAGTGTGTGGAAGTCAAATAAGATTTAAATCCAAGCAAAAGCAGGAGACGTAGCGGAGCAGAAAAGAAATGGGGGAAAAGTATGAAGACGAGTAGAAAAGAAAACAGTTGAGACAGTAAATCACTCCAGAGAAAGAGTTTAACGCCCATTTAACTGGGAAACTACAAATGAGGATTTTTCTGTATATATGCCAAAACACACAAAACAGTTTTGTGGCCTTTCAGCCAATCACTCTACAGTGAGTGATAGATCGCAAATATTCCAACAAATAGAAAGGACATGTTCAGACTGGCTTCCTCAAGTCAGAAAATGATTTGTCATCAGAGAGATTCAGTGCGAAGGTATGAACATGAAGTTACAAATCTGTAGCCAAAATTTGCATGTGCCTTTTAAAGTTGGACTTGCATTAGTGGATTGAATTAAAATGTGTTAATGTCATGTTAAATGTTGAAGATTAATTTGTGCAGCACAGTTTCACGTAACCTTTATTTCATGGGGTGATTTATAAGGTTATGTTGAATTACATCTACATACAAAATATAAGGCTGCTGCCCAAACTGACTGTAGCAATACTTATATAAAACCACTATATCAGCTGACAAATTTTCTGGTAATAATAATAATGCCGTTAATATGACATGAAGGAATTTCAGGTTTTTCTCAAAGATAACCTGATTATCTCACCCTGATAAAATGGGACAAATCTACTACAATCATAACTCTGCTGTAGAGCTTCAACAATCACTTGCTGAAATAATCGATTAATCGTTTCATCATTTCTCTAACAAAAATCCCAAATAATCCTTTTTTTGTTGCTTTTCTTCGTCATATAGAAACAGTAAATTCAGTATCTTCAGATTCTGGACTATTACTCTAAACCAAACCAATTACAGACATCATTGTGGTCTTGAAAAAATTGTAGATTTTTTAACATCCATGTTAAAACGATTCATCAATTATTAAATTGAAGAAAGGTGAAATAAAATAATTATTAGTTGCAGCCCTTCTCTGCTGTTCGACAACATAACGCTAAAAAACATGTTCAGAGTTAAAATTTAGTGCCAGACAATTTGGAAAGAATTAATGACGCCCTGTGGCTGTTGGCCCCTGAAATCCATAAGGGAGAGAACTGCAGAGATGATGGTAATGAGAACAGGAACTTTCCTCTGTTTGCTCAGTGCATCTCAAAACTGTCATACGTAACACAAGGAGAAAATGAACAACCAATCTGTGGTGAGAAGAAGCAAAAAAAGATTGTGTTGGCTGCACATGGTTTAATCATGGCAAATAGAGTGAGTCATCGTTAAGGTGCTGCATGTTGCAATTTATAGGCTGCAGGTGTCTCTCTCACACTCACACTCACACACACACATACTTTCAGATGACTGTAACACTCAGTAAATAGGCAGCAAACAGCTTCATTCATTAAAATAGTATCACCGCCTCAAAGTTGTACACCTCCACTGACCAGCCGAGTTGCAGTTTATATCCATGTCTGTACAGACACAGAAGATCTGTACAATCACCAGTTTCAAAGTGGGCAGAAATTAAGTATCCAACCAAATGTGAAATATAGTCACAATCTCCCTTCTGTTTTTGAGTTATAGTTTTGAATAATGGACAGAAAAGTGTTTTTTTTTTTTTTTCCTCAGAAAACTGATATCTGGGCGAAGTTTACCTTTGACCTCTTGGGAAAGAGGTCATCACTTTATTTAATCTGACATAATCAGCAGATGAATTTTTGAATTATGGCCAAACATGTTTTGTGAGGTCACAGAGACCTTGACCTTTGACCACTGAAATCTAATCAGTTCATCCCTGAGTCCAAGAGAATGTTTGTACTAAATCTGAAGGAATTATTTCAAGGTGTTCCTGAGCTATACAGATGCAGGAGTACAGAAACTTGATTGGCACGCCTGCTACACAGGCATTAAGTTAGTGCTTTTGTTGTTGTATTAGCTTACTGTTTATTTATTTATTTATTTTACACTCAATGCTACGTGCATGGCACAAAGGTGGGAGAAGAAGCACAATGAGAGGAAGTTACTTCCATGTAAATGACGCTCTCTCTTTGTATTTGACAGATGATGATGTTTCATCAGAGTGTAAGACGAAATGTGCAGCAAGTACACAGTATCACCCAGTAACAAAAGGACTCTCAGTTACTCTCTATACAACTGGCACATAGTCCACAATGTTTCCAGATTCTCCAATCTCAGCAGTTGAAGCCCCTGGGATTCAGGAAGTGAGAATGTGAATCTCTTAATCGACTGGAGATCTGTGCGGAGGCAGTGAAAAGAAAACTCTCCACAACTACAAATCAATGTTGAACCTTGTCCAGATACTTCCTTATTCCATCAGTGGGACAGTCCCTGGCTACACATGACCTTTCCATCTGGATTTAAAATCTGTTGCTCAAGATTGAACAAGATCACATCGCTGTGCATCCACACCTACCCACCTGAAAATACTGTGCATCCCTGCCGTCTGTTTTACTTGGTCTACTCCTCTCATTTCTCTGCACTGCTTGTGCAGATTGTAGCTGGATGTCTCCAACACCACAAGGAATTCCAATCACAATTCAACATGACACATTACCATCAGTATATCTGATGTGGAAGATCCAGTTTTGCAATGATTTTGTGCCTCAACACCTGCAGCTTCAGCTATTTTTTAACAAGTCTAACTGTCGACAATATGACAGTCCACCCACCACAGCAACAGGGTTGTCAAAGAATCCTGCCAATACAGAAAGAAAGCTCTAACAGTCTTACTTTATTTAGATTTAATACTTCCATATTGAGGTGTTGTACATTTAATTATGAAAAAAAATGCAAATTAGACAGTCTGAGTCTATCCCTGTTTCTGCGACACAGACAGTACTACCGCTCTGATGAGACATGCCCACTACAATGACATAATCCTCAGTCTGCCAGCCAGCTCCAACAGACTTGTCATGACTCAACTGCGGCCTCCCAGTGAATACTGGGGGTGGGGGGGTGGGGGTAAAACGATGATCTCAACCGAGCCATGCACACAGCTTTAGGGTCAGCCTAAAGCGCACAAACACACACAAACACACACACCATTGAAATGTTTGACTTGTAAGTTCTGATTTACATCCAAAAAGTCGCAGAAACTTCACCCATGTAATGACCCGATTTCCATATTCAGGACAAAATGTTACTTTGACGCCTGTTCCTGCCGTTTCCATCTTGGTCAGTGTGATAAAAATCAACATACGCAGGCAGAGTTTGACCCGGGGCAGACTGGTGTTCACTCTACGCAGCGACAGTACAGACACACTGTCCCTCAGTAGAGTTCAAATAAACATGGACAATCTAAGTAGGTTAGTAGACTAAGAAGAGGTGTGTCTGTATCTGTGGGCAATGATAAAACAGTCTAATTATTCACTGCAGCGATTTACACAAGTTAACAGTTTTAAAATGCACATAATGGAAAGTGAAAGGGTCTGAAAGAGCATTTTGCAAGAGAATACAACAGACTTCAATTTAACTCTGCACTACCTGAGCAAATGTTCAAAGAGTCTGACGCCTGCATGTGAGAGTATGCCAAGGTGTCCATGATCATTTTTACGGCAGTCTATGAGGTGTTACGAAACAGCACAGACTTCCAATACCAACTGCCAAAGTTTATTGGATACACGTCAAACAAATGCATGGTGCTCGAATGTGTTAATTTAATTCAATACGTCTGCTTTAAAAAACCAAGCATCTCTTGTGTCATAATTTTAAATTGAATATTTTGGGGGTTTTGGACTGTTGGTCAACAAAATAAGCTATTTGGAAGACATCAGTCAGCTTGGGCTTAAGAGGTGGTGACATTTTACAGAGTAAACTATTTCTTTCTCAGTTGAAAAAAGAATCACTAGCTGCTTTTCTTTATTAGCTCTTTCTTCAAAACTAAGAAATATCATGTGAATCCCCACCCTAACATCAATTTCCAACACTCGCCAAAAGTCACTGCCAACATGCCTTTGCTCAGACACCACAAGAGCACATGGCGGGTGAACTAGTATAAAGAAAGAGAAATAGAGACAGCGAGCACTGTGCCATTATGAACTGCATGAAGCACTTAGCATGTTCATGTTGCATAACCATGTGTTGGTCACCATGTAATATTTAGTTAGAGCCTAGCTTGGCCCATCCTCCGAGCCTGCAAGCTGAGTGTGATTTGATCTGATCCGATGAGAATGAAGGATAAACAGTGGAAAGGTAACATGCTGTTGTTCAGCAGGGCTACACAGAAGATGTGAAAACTATGAGAAAACTCAAAAAAAGTAATCATTGAGCTCTTGCTCTGTAAAAATTACTGAAATTCATGTTATGAACTATATTCTTAACTTATCGGCAACATTTTAGACAAGTGATTAAAAGTTTATGTCATATAATGCATGCACTGGTAAATTGTAGTATATATAGTAAGTTTAGTATTTTTAGGGTTTTGAACTGAAAAATCTGACGACATCTTGAGCTGTGGAAAACCGGACATTTTCCACTATTCTCACATTTCACAGACAATTCATTGAGAGAATTGCCAAATAATTAACTAAATCAATAAAAAAAAAAAAATAGTAATCTTTAGTAGCAGCCCCATAAACAAAAGTTAATTACATATTAACTGACATGCCTCCAAGTCACCTCATTCACCTCTGTTGTAAACTACTTTATAAAAAGGCTCAAATTAGTGGGATAACAACAAATAAGCTTAAGTACTAATAGCATTAATAGGAATTTAAAAGCTCAAAATATTAAACTCCACACATGAAATGTACGGTCAGTCTGTTGTCAAACTATCATTCGATACATTTTTTTTTTTTTTAGAGAAACCCAAAATACTGTGTGTCCTGCGTGCGAGGAAAAACTTCAAAATCTCAAACAAACCCAGATTCAATCTGCGGACACGTCGAAGCAAAGATGTTTGTGCAACTCCACCAACTGAGCATAACAGACGCTAAGAAATGCACAGGATAAAGCGCTTCATAACAGATTATGTAATGCAACAGTTAGTGTACTGTATGTAATGGGAGCGTCGTCGTGGCTTACAGCCTGCTAACGTCTCCACACGGCTAACGGGCAAAACCAGGTGTCCGGGCCTACCTGGAAAGTTGGTAAAAGGATTGAACGGTTTTAGCCGAGGTAATGCTAAGTGGCTAGTTTGCAGTGGCTGCAAATGGATAGACACACATAGCTGTCAATGAACGGGCCTAAGGTGAAAGCTATCCCAGCAACAACAAAGGGTAGCGGGCTGGGTGGCTGAAAACAGTTATTTTCGTCAAAGTGGAAAAGTGTATTAGCATGAAAACGGCTTAAACGCAAACACTGCACCGAGTAAAAGAGACACGATAGGCTATTGCAACACGTAAACCACACACCGAGGTCAAACTCCTTTCGCGTTTGGATGCTTGAGGCCAAACAAAGTCGGCTGCTCGGCTACCAGCTAGCACGCTGCTACAGCATGGCAGCATCACTGAAGCAGGTCAACAAAACAAGCCTCCGCTCCGGGGATTACAACACCTTAACACACAAACAAGACAAACCGTTGAAATTAAAGATTTATGAGGTTAAAGTTACCTGGCATTGTGATCTAGGTGTTCGCTTCAAAGTGTAACGTTACACAAAGTTATTGCAACTACACCGCGAAGAGTGCGTGTTCGTCGTTTCACCAGCGGGGATTTCTCCGTGCTGCGATGCAACGTAGCTCAAGTTAGCTAAATCCTGTTAGCCACCTTGCTAACTGTAGAAGCTGGTCACGTGGTTTGGTGCTGCATTCGTAGGCTTTCGGGAATGTGGGGAATTACAGTGAACTTTAACATGAACGCAATGCAAACGTAAAAATTAATGTTTAAAATGCCACCTATCTTATCTTTTTAACCATAGGAGGTAGCTCTTTTTAAAACGTTTCTAATGGATTTTGATCATTTGGCATATTGGTCTTGCATTTATCTGATTGCAATTCCTCAATTTTTTTATAAAAGAATCTGCTCTCCAAATTGAAAATTGACTAAAATCCAATGCATGCGTTACATATGACATAAACTATTAATCACTTGTCTAAAATATTTCTGATAAGTTAAGAATTTAGTTCATAACATGAATTTCAGTAATTTTACAGAGCAAGAGCTCCGTCATTACACATTTTTTGAGTTTTCTCATAGTTTTTACATCTTCTGTGTAGTCCTGCTGCACAACAGCATGTTACCTTTCCACTGTTTATCCTTCATTCTCATCGGATCAGATCAAATCCAATTATGGGTGGGGAATAATTCAATATCTTTGTTTATTAACTTTAAGTGGAATCATATTGTTCATATTTCCAATGTCCACAGAATGGTTTTGAATAAACTAATTAAAAACTAATGGTATTTTGATGTTCAAGCTTTGCAAAGAGTTTGGTTTCGTGTAATCCATTACAGTGGAATACAGTTAATCTCAAGATTTACACTGATACTGGGATATATACTTAATATACTTATTCATATGGTGTTAATAATTTCAACCATGTCCACCAGCCCCAGTTCAGATGTTTTGAATTAATGGGCAAGCAACAACATTCAGAACAGGCTGATTTGTATTTGCGGGATGACCAGCATTAACACTGAGTTCAAAGGTGTGCAGGTGAAGAGCAAATGAAAAATAAAGGTCTAGAAAAATATTTATGTTTTGTTTATTTTGCAAAAAACTATTTGCAGCAATGCAAAGAAACAGATGTAGCCCAGATATGCAAGCAGCTACACCACAACATCTGGTTAAATCCCACCGCAGTTTTTCCTTTCCTATTCCCCCCAGGGGCTAAGAGTGCATGATTAGATGATGGATCCCAAGACTGAACAAGATCCAGCTTCGATGCACTCGGAGCAGAAAAACACTGTAAATCACTGACCCTTTTCCTCTGATTTCCATTCAAATGAAAAAGAGCCAGGCTTTTTTATGTTGAGAAAAATGGAGCAAATATGGTGGGTTTGTTTTTCACCCATCTTATTTGATCGACAGCAAAGATCACAAGAGAAACAAACACCATCAGGCCCCCAGCATCACCACCAGAAATAGACATTATGTTTATTTCTTCTCTGGTTAGAAGGTCCAGTAGTTAATGTTGTTAGTTACGCTAATTGGGTGACAGACAGCATTTGACATTGTGGTTGCCTAGCAGCAAACAATACATGATCCTGATGCGTTTACCTGTAACAATTTCTTACAATAAGCTAATAGCCAACAAAGCAAGTCAAGTGTGAGCCACACGCTTATAATTTGCAGCTTTACACTGAAGAACATACTGCTATGAATCCCTTAACACCAGGAATTTCTTCATAATGTAACAAAAACTGAGCAAACACATTAAAAGAGCTGCAACTACAATTATTTTCATTATAGGGAGTTTTTCCACTCCACTGTCACCAAGTGCACCAACTCATTGTGGGTTTCTCTCTATAATATTTTAAGGTCTCAACCTTACCCTGTAAAGTGTCTAGAGATAGTCAGACAAATGTTGCTTTACTTCAAAGATTAACCATTTATAGCCTATAAAGAAATGCCCATCGCAATTTTTGAGCTCATGGCAATGTCTTTGACTTGAATGTTTTTTCCGGCCAACAGCCCCAAACCCCAAATTATTCAACTTTCAATTATGAAGCCAGTTAGCATTAGCAATTTTTTGGTTGAAAAATGACTTTAACAACAGAGAAAATATCAAAATTGGTGGAAATAAAATGGCTTTCAATCAACTGATACAATGAAGTTGACCATCAGTTCTGACTCGACTGACCCCACTGAAAAATAAAACACTGAATAGCTTTGCCTTTTTGCACTCCTAAAAACTTGAAATAACGATTTGCAAAAGAAGCATCACTGTTTGGTTGAACTGTTTGCAGCTCAAAGACATAGACACAGGATCATTTACCGAACCATGAACCAAGAAAGGTTGGGATCTAATGATACAGGCGGATCAAAAATAATTGAATAATCTTTTCAGTAGCCTAATACACGTCGCAGTAACGTTGAGAATCGAAAATCGGGGCTCACAGTGGGTACGTGAATGCAGCATGAGAACAAACATCCTGTAGCTCCGCCACACCAACACTACACTGCTTACTCTCTTCCAAAACACAAATGCCTGCGTGGCTTCGAAAATAAAAGCTTTTCTGTCGATAAATTACAAATAATCCACCAAGTCACACTTTAATGGCCTTTTAAAAGGAGGACTAAATGACTGTGACGATGAACAAAAGGCTACTAAATGATATGGTCTGATGTTAAAATCAGTGTTTATGCATGACCCTTATATCAATATCACTGATCTAAGTAAATGTATAAATCCAGCATTTGAAGACTGCATATTTTCATGAGTTTGACAGCTCTCCTGTGTCGTTCTCTTATCACAATACAACTATTTATAATGTAGCCAAGTTGTTTCACCTTCTTTTCATAATTTTTGTGAGTTTTTCCATCTTTTGACATTCACAATTGAGAGCTTAAGTGTTGCAAGTCGGTAACTAATGTCAGCCCGTGTTAAATGTTTGCAAAACTATTTAAAAAGGCGGTAATACACAAAGTAACACAAGTTAATTGCTTTAAAATGAACACCGTTGCTTTCTCGCTGCTCGTTCTTTCCCTCTTCGTCCCTTTTCAATGGCAAATTGCCATATCCCCCCTTTTACTCCCCCAATAACAACAGACTTACCACACAACTTCAAGTGCAAGTAGTGGGGGATCCACAAACCAGCTGTCGGGGGGAAAACGGGTCTTTTCCGGTCCCGGATGTCACAAGAAAACCACACAATAAAGAAATACCTCTACTAATCTTCAGTACGATAAATAAACACTTGTCTCCTTTATCAATTTGTTCGCGTTATTAGCTAAAAAAAAAAACGGATTGATCCACTGTTTTTTCTGCGCGGAGACTAAAAACCTTGTGTCGTGGTCGCGTTTGTCCAGCTGTACCCTTTAGTCATTGGTTGGAGTTACGTCACTCAACGTTTCCTAGCGATGCTATTGGCCCGAATGACCACAGGCCCCGCCCCATCTCTCCATTCACGTAAGTAAACAAAATATAACCCATTTTTTCTTGCTCCCCCTTTTTTTGCAATCAATATAACCAGTTAATATTTGACAGTGCGGCTGTATTAACTGGGACTGTACTTTCTTTAACAGACGAGCCTCTAGTTTTATGTTTGTTGAGGCTGTTTGGGATGAGAAATGAGCAGACGAGGAGAGGAACAGTGCAAGAATGTAATGTGTAAGTGTGAGCAGTGGCGGGCACAGGCTTTTCAAGGGCGGGGATACCCCCCATCGGTTTGTGCCTCATTTAGTATCATTACATTCAGGTCACATCTGATTTTCTGTAAGACAGATGTTTGTTTGCATGAACAATTAAATAAAAGAGAGTTGTAAAACCACCTGAAATGTAGTATTTGCTGGCCAAATATTGTGTTTTGTGATTCAGTTTTCTGCAAGAAAAAGTCCAAATTAAGCACTTAAATTTGAGCATTTCCAAGGCTCAGTGTTCCTTATGTGGTATTATGATGGCGCTCTGTTGGCTGATGGAGGTCTTCATCTAGGATGCTCTTACATTTGTGTTGTGGCGGTGAATTTCAGTCTTTTATGCACCGATGACATTACTGATGAATGTATCATTTTAGCATAACTTCGGTTTTTTGAGTGTCTACCATTTTGTCACCTTCAGGGAAAAACTACTATACACATGATGATCCAGCTGCTGTACTACACAGAGACCTAAGCTGACAGTAAAATTGATCAAAGTATAGAAAATGAGGGGTGAGTTGTGCCACAATGGTATAACCTACAAAAAGAGGGAATGTTTTATTTATTCTGATCATTCAGAGCAGCCACCTCATTTGCATCAGAGCCTTTTTATAGCCTCTGTGGTTATTTTGCTTATTTTGGTCAAAGCCAAAAAGCTCCTCTTCACCTGCCTCCTCTCTAGCAGAGCTGGGAGTGGTTTTAGTAATGACAGCTCATCAGGATCTCAAACAGTTTCCCATAGACAGCATGGTGAAAGTGATGTATATGCAGAGAGAGATTTGCGGTTCCCAACCCATTTTTTATTTTACCATGGATTGGTATAATGTTGCCATGTTACAGCCTTGCTGAAAATTTTAGTTTAAGGAAATTGTAACTTTAAATTTCCAGATTTACTTTCTTAATTTAGCCATTGTCAGGTTGGCCTGAACTTACAGGCAGTAAGTAAAACCTTATAGTTCTTCAGCTTTTTTCCACTCAAACACTTTCTAAGCTTGAACTGCAACAGCTATTTACAGAATACATCCCTCCTTTGTGTTACATTCCTCTGTCCTCTGCAACTGTTCATCTTAACTTTAGGGAAATTAACAATATGTGATGACAGCTTCCACTTGCATTAACCCTGCCATCCTCTTACAAGGTCCTCATGCATGTCTGACACACATCTGAGACATTCTCAGTCAGCAGTAAACAAGAGGGTGCATTACCCGGAAATTACAGTGGAGGGCGACTGTAGCACGCAGTGTGGTGGTTGGGCGGCGTGAGTCCACTGGCATAAACGTTACTATTGTGCTGTAAATGTGGATCCAAGTGGTGTAGCTGGAGCTCAGGATGTAAATACTGCAACCTGATCCCAATAATGTCTGTAGTGGCTGAAGTGTAGACTGAAGTGACCACAATACGTCTACCTGACTGCCGTACACTCAATGGCCGCTGGATATATTTTATATTCTTGTGCATATTTAGCATTACACCACTGCTTGGTCTTTCTGTAGTTAACAGAAAACAGAGAAGCTCCACATCACCACAAACCATCACAGTAACAGATTTCCAGCTTGCTACATTATTTCTGCATTGCCCCATCTGCAGGCAAGATGCTTGAATGTGCACATGTACTGAGAAGCAAAAGTAAAGTTTATTGTCTCTGAGGGGAGGTTTCGTCTTGGGCACAGTGCTACAGTCCAGTGCTTTATATAAAAACATACGCACATCATAGAAACATAAGAAGCATGTGACACAATGATAGGCAGTTTTCTTCATATAAAAAAAAAAAGGAGATAGGGATGTTAAATCATTGTTCAAGAAGGCCAGATGTTCCTCAGAGTGTCATCTTAAATGTATGTGTGTGCGTGTGAGCTGCTTTATCCACACTGACCTGTGATCCTCTGTTTTGGAAACACAGGAAAGGCTTGTTTCACTGGGATTACACACATGTAAAGACAATCTGTATCCAAACAGAAGCCAAATGTAGTCAAAGCTGTTTCATAAACTGGGGTTTCTGCTCAGTTCACATATGACTGAGGCAGTTATCACCAGTCTTTGCTTGATAAAAACTTCGAGACAGCTCATGGTGCAGAGATTTAACAGACAGCTCACACCCACATACAAAGTCATGAGAGCGCACAGTAATGTAATGCACTCACACAACTATTCTCACACTCACTCTTTAGTTACGGACAAAAGGAGGTTCTCCACTTAAACTCTTTTCCCCCACTGATGTTACATGACGCCCCCCTCCCTCTCCTCTCTCTCCCTCGGTCCCCCTCCGCTATAAATTTCACCCTGTCTTTGCTATTCAATCATAAATCATAAATTCCCTTCCTCTTTCTCTCTTGCTCCCCCTTTCTTTTTATTACACAATAGCCCAGACTTTATGTCAGAGGGCAGTCGTGTTTAATATGTGTGTGCATGTGCATGTGTATCTTCTACCGCAGCCTTTCCTGTGGCCCTGGGTCCCCACCCCACTGGCTGCACCAGTGAGTTTGTCCAATGCAACTCTCTCTCTCTCTCTCTCTCTCACACACACACACACACACACACACACACACACACACACACACACACACACACACACACACACACACACACACACACACACACACACACACACACGAACATATGACACACCCTCACATGCACACGAACAGGAAGTGGCACGTTAACACACACATACGCACCCAAAGTTACAATATTGCCTTCATTATTTTCTGTGCAAACTAAGTATCCCTGCACGCACAAGCGCTTGTAGTCCCAGGTCCTGTTAACACTCACCACTGGGGTGCTGTTAACACTCCGCCTGCAGTAAGCAACAGGCCCGCAGTACGGTCAGGCCTAACAAGGACTTTGGTGAACGCGGAAAATATATTCCTGCTACACATTTGTTCCAGAAACCCCTCTAAGAAAACAAGAGGTCAGGAGGTGCAGACATTTCTACTTCAGCCTCCCCTCCTCTTGTGATTCCCTCTTGAGTGTTTCGCATTGTGGCCCTCACACGTCCAGACTCTGGGCCCCTTGTTTGTTTAAAGTGTTGGCTTGAAAAATGGTGTAAAAAAAAAAAAAAAAAAGAAAAAAAGTCATGCAGTATTTTTACAAGAAGATTTATTGTAGGAGAAGTTGTATAATTATTAACACTTTATTGCAAACAATACTAATGCAGTGTAAGTCTGCATGTTCCTGACCATTATTCACCTTGATGGCGTGTCATTGTGCAGCACACTCTAACAGGTTAACAGTTTGTTTTGTCAAAAGATCACAAAACTCTAGTTTGAAATCTCATCTCAAGGTCGACTTACTCGCTTTCTGAAGTTTTTGGCCATGTCAGACTCAAGTCTTCATCGGCAGAGAGACTTATCACAGAGCTGTAGATATTCAAACTTTCCCCTTATTCTGAGCACCTATAGGATTTAAAACTGTGTCTACGAAACAAGGTTGTGTGACTGGGATGAAAGTTACAGAATCAAAGACTAAATGGACGTTGAATCTGACGTTGAGTTTGACATTTTGGGGAAACACACTTAGTTAAAAGGATATTGATACTCTCTCGCCTCCGGCCTGAAGAATTAAACCATTTGCTTTAACATGCACTGACATAAACGTATGTCGCGGTGAACACAATATCATCAACAACAGTGTAGCATGTGATGCTATCTGGTGGGGAAGTAACAGGTTTTCTCTCAGGCTGTGGCTATTTAGAGGACCTGGAGGAAGAACAGTGTCTTACATTGTGTGTGTGTGTGTGTGTGTGTGTGTGCATGCTTGCATGTGTATGTTATGGGTGTGTTTCCGTTGCTCGAGGACTTCCAGGGTCCCAGAGATAATGTGGAATTCATGAGAAGAATGCAGCATAGGGGGTTCCTTCCCGTCACCTGACTCCATCACTTCCTGCATTGGGCTTCCTTCGTCTGGACCTCCACGGAGAAGGGTGAAGCTGTGTCTCGACAGCGGTTCAGGTTCTGTTTCATAATTCGGTCTCTCTGAGGTGATGGGGAAGCTTTGAATGACCCCACCCACTCCCCCCGTATAATGCAGATAAAGACGCAGCTGATTGCTGTGTCAGCCAAGTGCCCAAAATCATGAAAAGCCCAGATTTCATAGCTTCATCAAGCTGTTGAAATGCTGCCGCCAGAGTGCTAATGTTGCTCATTAGAAAATGAATTGGAGCAAATGACTGCGGGCAAGGGATCAAATAAAATTGATTAAACAAAGGAAGAGAAAAGAAAAGAAGAATGCCTCATAAAAGAGGGAAGGGAGATATGAAGGGGAACAATAAAAGAGGCAATAACATGAAAGAAAGAAGGAGAATGAGAAAGAGAAAGAGAGGTGATGGCAGGATCCATATGGGGCCTCTTGGTTTTTGGGCAGCAAGGAGAGACATGCCAGGTAATGGCTTCCAGACACACTCAGTCTCTCTCACACACACACACACACACACACACACACAAATTCAATTTAGAAATCTGACAGGACAAGGAGACTGAGTGTATGTGGATGTGTTTGTATATACCAGGGGCCTTTTCTTTTGCGTACTCAAGAGGTTTGACTTCCTCTGCCCATTGGGAGTGGGGCCGGCTAGTCTCACTGTGTGTGTGTTCGTGTGTGTGTGTGTGTGTGTGTGTGTGTATTACAAGCACTGGGGGTTAATGTGTGCTTTCAATCACAGCTCTAGTGGGGAGAAATCAGATCCCTGCAGCGCTGATGTGGATTCCAAGAGAGACACACACACACACACACACACACACACACACACACACACAACCACACACACACACACCACACACACACACACTAAGAAAACATACTCACAGATATCAGGCTAGAGTGCAGCAAATGCATTTATCTACGGTTTAAGCATTGTACTGATTTTCATTAGGGGGCCAGTTTGACATTTTGGAGGATAGCCTACATGATTTGCTTTCTTGGCTTTCTTCTAAGCTAACTGGCTGCTGGACGTTGCTTCATATTAAATGGTCACATATGAGAGTTTTCTCCTACTTCTGATCCAAGTCTCAGCGAGAAAGTGAAGAGCCCAATGATTCCTTTAAACTTGACTGAAACATTTGTGACTCACCTGTTTTCTTCTCTCTGGGCAGTTTTCAGTGTTGCGTTAGGTTGACTGAACACACCTGGCTCTTTCCTGCTTTTGTCTGCAACATTAGAAAGTTGTGCTTAAATATTATGAAGAGGTCAAGGGGAGAAGCTACAGTGTGAAATGAAGTGGAGGGATGAAGGCAAAGAAGTGGAAGGAGACAAAGAAAGGAAAACGCAAAACATGCATGTGAGGAGAAAAGGGAATGAAAGAGAAATGGAGGGAGGTCGAGATGAAAAGAGAAGCAAAGAGGAAGACAGGAAGAGCTAATTAAACAGAGGAAGGATAGATGTGGAGGAGTGGGCGGGGAGAGAAAGGGCAAGATGACTTAACTGGGATACACCGCCTGCTCAAGATTACTCCACCCTCACACACACACAGCAGTTTCCCAGTGAGGTAAATCCCCAGCATTCCCCCTCCTATGCACTGTCACAGCCCTCCCACTCCTGCAACTGGTGTGTGTGTGTGTGTGCGTGTGTGTGTGTGTCACCACTTTTCTCTGGCATTCCTGTGCAGAGCGGAGAGAGACGGTGAGCTCGGCTGCAGGGAGACAGGACTACGAATCCAACTCGGAACTCGGAAGGATTTTCTCAGCAGAAGAAGAAGAAGAAGAAGAAGAAGAAGAAGAAGAAAAACAATCCTCGCGGCTTGTTGTGATCGCTGATTTGGGAATTTCAATTTTGGGAAAATCTCCCTGCAAGGCAGTTGAAAAGTCTTCCATTCTCAACAAGGGGTTTTCTAGAAAAGCATCCTCACAGTTTCCTCCTCTTTCTTTTCCATCTCCATCTCTTCCCTGGAGGCAGATTCCAAACTTCGGACTGCTGACATCCAGGGTTTGGGAATACAGTTGCAGAGGCAAAAAAAGTACAAGGGCATAGTGTTGCAACAGCATACAGAGGTGAGTTAACATTAAATTGTTGATGACATGTAGCTCTTGTTCCTATGGAAGTTGATTGCACTTTTTAAAAGCTATTTTGGACGAAGTTTTTCAACTATAAATTTGCATGTTTGTAGAGTGTAGTGTAGCTTTTGTCTTGCTGGTAAATCTACCAGTAATAGTCACAAAATTCCTCCATATACTTCAAAGTGAGAGAGCCTCATTGTTAATGGTGCATGAAAGTGGAGTGTGTTGCACAATGTGTCTCTAATGTAACATCTCTGGGGGGTTGGAGTTGCTTGTTCTGCTGATCCCCTGCAAGACTCCGGTCGTGCGTCTGAGAGAGGGAGACAAAAGTAGAGAGACTGAAGGGGCGAGGGGGGTGTAAACCATCCACTGCACATTGAGCGTAAAGAGATGAGGGGGATGAGAGAGAGAAAGCAGAAAGAGGGAAGGAAAGAGAGAAGTGCAGTGTTTGTGCAAGAGACGAAGCAGAGGAGGGACGTGGAGTTTCATCCTCTCCCTGGTTTTATCATCAAGTGCGAGGACAATGCCAAATTTGATGCGAACATGCACAAGCACATATTATATTCAAAAGTTTGAATAAATGCACACAGCTGTTGTACATGCGTGTACAGAAAGGATGTCAAACCAACTTCTGGCCTCTCTCACTTTCTCTCTCTCTCTACACACACACATGCACAAGAAAGAGATTTAAACAAACACAGCTTTGTTTGATTGCACTCATCTGTTTAGTTTGTTCCCAGCTTAGATCACAGACTGATCCACTGCTGCAATCCAATACAGACACACACACACACACGCCATACAGTCAACATACAGACAACTCACTAATTAGATGATTATATGAATAAAACAAATGAAATGCACACATTCGTCAGGTATAAATGTGAGAGTATTTTGAATAAGTGCACATTATTATTCATGCTACTGTTAACTGTCTCTTACTCATCTATATATTGTTTTGTTTGTTTAACCCAGATAAAATGTTGTCTTACGTCATAGTCATATATCAGTAACATACTGTAGCCTACGTGTTACTCGGAGGAGATTCTGATCCATAAAATGAGACCTGAAAGCTTGACACTGCAGTCACTCAGTGACCTCTGAGCAGCTGGAGTAGCTGCAAGTTCAAAGTTCAAGTGCACAGTGACAGTTGCTGTTGTCGGGGTGTGTCTCGTTCACTTCCCCTCCTTGTCTGACAAATGTCTTTGCTGTGTCTAAAGTCGCTCTCTATTTGGTAAATTTATTTTTTTGCCATTGTATTTGAGGTCTGAATTCTCAGGGTAAATTATGAGCCACACACTTTACTCAAGGGACAAAATTACAGTAATTCATTAGTGTCCAAAAGTTGAATTTACTACTCTCAATAGAATATATTATTGAGGGTTTATTATGTCAGAGATGGCAATTTAGTGAGAGAGTGATTTTGGACACACTGGTCACACCCTCTTATCTCTGAGCCATCACTTTTATTTTATTGTACTTCTGTATAATGTGGCATACGAGACTATTGTTATTACATCCAATTACCACTCATTGAAATAAATAACTTAAAACGCCACTCATCAATATTTTATATGTTAACAATGTCTCCCTTACCTGTGCGTAATCTGAAATAGATCACTCGTAGTGGTGAGCTCACATATAATTATCACTGGACTCTGCAGCTCCCCTCAGCCCTGTGGAACATTTTGACGTCTGTCAGCACATTGTTTGGTTTATCGGCTGACTTTACTGTTATGGTTCACTCCCATCTACCAAATTTCCTGGCAGCTGTTGTTACCATGAAACCTCTGAACAAACCACGCTAACCAGTGCACTACCTGCCCAGCACCAAACAACAGATAGACAGAGTTAGCAACTAGCTGATAAACATTTAGCACCAAAAGAGTCAGCTATTTCCCTCAGGAGTAAGTGGAGACCAAAACAGAGTTTCCTATATTAGTAATTCCATATGCTTCATGTTGTTTCTCTGCAGACCCTGGCTCCTGTAAAGATGGCTGACGTGGTGCAGCCAGACCCAAACAGCCTGCAGATACCGGGTGAGATGCACAGACACATTCGCACACTTAATCACTATGGCAACCAGGTCAAAATGACTCACTTCTCCTCCTTTATCTCCTGGAGTGTTAACATTCTGAACTTTCCATGCCCCCCTCCCACTTAAATTACTCACATCAGATTCCAGTGACATTCCAGTCATTCCAGTTCATTACAGATATTCAATCTCACATCTAGAGAGCCTCGGGTCAAGTGTGTTAACGCCCCCTTGCTCATCGCCACAGTGAAAAATAAGGTGTTTTCTGCATGTGTACTTGTATGTTAGTAAGAGCATGTGATGACAGTCCAGTAACGGTTGTTTCCCTTTGATAAGCGTTTTCCCAAGGCTGCATATCTCCTTAAACACTGATTCTGGACTATTCTGTTTGTGGAGTATGTGTTGTGCTTTTACAACGCTGAAACAATTTATAGTGAGATTCTAATTTTCTCTTCTCAGGTGATAATTTATCAGCCCCTTCGTCGCCTGCCACGGCCAGAAATGACTGCAGCATCACACCCCTCACACCCTCGCCCTCGCCAGTAACTTTGGACACACACTCACCACAGACACTCCTACACACCCTTTCCTCTTTCTACTTATTTCTCTTTATATAGAGCTCTTAAACAGGACCTGTAAAGCCACATCCACTTCACAGTGTTATTAGTGGTTTATACGAGTGTGAAGTGTAGATGTGAAACAAGGACCCGGTAAAGGCTACAATCTGTGGTGAAGAAATATATAGGAAAAATTAAGAATTTCCATAAGTACTTGAGGAACTTTAGTTTAGAGAGGAGTGGAAAAACAGCCAACCTCCTAAATCCATGTTGTTTTCACTCATAGAAACTAGTTATTTCTGAAATGTAATGTAATATTTGGTAATTACATGTCCCGTAAAAGACATTGGTTTAAATCCAACCCATGCTTCCTGTCCACACAGAAATAATAGCCCACATTAGCTCATGCACTCTGCTCTGCTTGTAGACAGTCACAGTATGAAAAGAACATGGGCTTTTTAAAAATTGTTTTCTTTGTTTCTTTTCATAAATCAACAGAAATGTGTTTTATTTTATATGTGAATATTACAGTTTGTATATGGTGCCTGGATTTCTTTCTGGGTGTTTCCTGTTCAGTGTTACATCATATAAACATAAAGAAGAAAGAGATAAATGAGCTCAGAAGAGATTGAGGGGGAGTTTTGTTCTTGTTAGTACAAACCCAAATTTCCCTCTGTCTCTTTCTCCCAGAGGGTGGAGGTCAGACCCAGGATGGCCTGTCCGTTCTCTGTTGTCGTGGCGATAGATTTTGGGACAACGTCCAGCGGCTATGCGTTCAGCTTCACACAGGACTCAGAGGCCATACACATGATGAAGTAAGAGTCTGTCTGCATGGGTTTTCCCCCCCCAATTCTATTCTCTTCTATTTTCTATTCTTGACAGCTTCTTCCTCCAACCCATGCAGGCGCTGGGAAGGCGGCGACCCAGGAGTGGCCAATCAGAAGAGCCCCACGTGTCTGCTGCTGACTCCCGATTTGAGGTTCCACAGCTTTGGTTTCGCGGCACGAGACTTCTACCACGACCTGGACCCGGAGGAGGCCCGGCACTGGCTCTACTTTGATAAATTCAAAATGAAAATCCACAGCACAAGTGTAAGAAACAGAGCGAGAAAATACGATGTAAAGGGTGAAATAGAAGAGTAGAAGTGCATATAATATATGTAGACTTTAAAGAGTGACTTAATACCAGGCTGAAAAGCTGAAAGTTTCAAGTCTCTTGTACCTGTAACCACACCCAACAGTGATGTCATGATGTACTATCACCCAAGAGTACACTATTACATCACTGCAGCAAGATGAGAAGAAGAAAAAAAACAATGTAGCTCAAAAAGAAACAAGATTTACCTGCTGTTAAGTTCCTATTTAAGCATCAGGGAAGACGATGTTTCAGAAGTTGTGACTGTGTCTGATGCAGGACCTCACCATGGAGACAGAGCTGGAGGCGGTCAACGGACGGAGGGTCAGGGCCATCAAGGTGTTCGCTCACGCCCTGCACTTCTTCAGGGAACATGCTCTAAAGGTAATCTGTAAAGCTCCACTTAATTATTGCAGTATGGTGTCACACATTCAATACAGTACATGTGTGTGAATCTAGTATGTACAGTATATATGGACACACATTTTGTGCTTTGTAAACCAAGCTGTTGAGACCAAAACTTAACCCAGGACTGTTTTAGCTGATGTATTGTCACATGCTGTTGTACTGTAAGTGTTCTTAGCAAATTCAAAATAATATTTAGTGATATAAAATACAAGACGGAGTAAATCAAGAATCGATGCGGTTTCTGGCTGGAGATGTTTGGACTTAATTTTGACAGTATTTTTCTGGATTGTGTTCCAGGAAGTGAAGGACCAGTCCTCATCAGTGCTGGAGGGAGAGGAGATCAGATGGGTGATCACTGTCCCCGCTGTGTGGAGGCAACCTGCCAAACAGTTCATGAGAGAGGCCGCATACCTGGTAGCAACGCACGCACGCACGCACGCAGATACTTTACATACATTAATACTTAAAGAGTCTAATACAGTTTGTATTAAAGAGGCTCCATGAAGAGTTTATGCTTAATGTTTAAATAACACATATGCAATGAAAGTTACATCTGCACGTTTAGTGATTTTTAGGTTTCCAGATAAACTGAAGGATTAAACGCGGCTTCATGGGTGGAGAAAATGTTCATATACCTCAGGCTAAATTTATTTCTATTAATCTGTATATAGATTTAATAAAGTTGGTTTATGGGTTGATTTATGGTGTAGTTTCCCTGTTTATTTATTTATTTTCCTAATTTTTGTATCTTTATCATACTTGTTTTTTTTTTAAGATACTGCAAAGTAACACCTGATCCTTTTTCTTGGCGATACATGTTTTTCACTGGATAATAATTGTCCAAAGTGTCGTCATAGTCGGCTTCAGTTTAACAGTTTCAACAACCTTGACTGAATCTTCAAGACACACACACACGTACATACACACGCAGAGGGTAACGGTGGACTCAGTGTGTGTGCGTGCGCGTGAGGAAGAGGAAGAACAACAGGGAGATGGAAAGAAAGTGCAAAGCATGTAAAGCATGAGATAAAGGCAGTCTGATTATTTCCATTATTTTGATTGTTTCCATGGAACATCACACACACACACACACACACACACACACACACACACACACACACACACACACACACACACAAATAACACTGCTCCATTGCCTCTGTCCTGGTACATCTTCCCACGAACACACACCCACATACACACGGCCCCTCCTTGGTGTACTGTGCATGTTAAAATGACTTGTAGGAACTGTGTACAGTGATGCAGGGGGTCCTATTGCAATACTCATCAATGAGAATGGGCCGACCTGTGTGTCTGTGAGTGTGAGTCCAGTTGTGCAGAGCACATGCAACACTCCATGGGAAAGACTGTACATGACCTTCTACTCTTAATGTCATGATTTCCTTATTTGCCTGCGCTCACGTAGTCATTATCAGCCATCTGCCATTCACTCACTCTGGGACATACATAAATAGTCTAATGCACACACACTCTCACATGAACGCTGACATATATGCACACACACACACCCTGTGCTGGCTCCTGGCTTGATGCCGTCAGGGTGTGTGTGCTTCCTGCTGATGATGTCATCAGCGGCGAACAATGAGGGAGACCGGCGTACAAACACAGGAAGCTGAGTCCAGGCCCCCACCCTGCGCGCACACACACACACAGACACACATATCAACTTTACTCCCAATACATCAGGACTAATGCTTATGTACCTCCTCTCCTCTCCTCCGTCTTTTATCCCAACACAGAAACCTTAGCTCACATCATCTTCTCTCCCTTTTTGTTCCTTCATATGTTTATGTTGTACAGCTGTCCTTCAGCTTGTGTGTGTTTTACTCCATGAGTCTTCTTCTGTCATCTTTTTTTCCTCCTCATCTTTTTTTGTTGCCTTCTGAGACTTGTCCTGCACTCCATCCAAAGCTCATCCTAAACTAAATAACGCCACTTTGTATGGCATCTTAAAAAAGGTTTCTAAATCATGAAATCATTATAAAGAATGATACAGTTTGACCTGGAAAATGTTTGAACAACTACTTTTATTTCTTTTTTAATTTTTCCTTTTTCTATGAAACTTGTAACCATCTTTTTTTTGTTTTCTATTGACAAATTTCTTTCTTTTGTCCATGAGCCATAGTAAAGACAGAATAGAAAGAAGTAGACAAGAAAAAATTATAAACATACAAAATACAACAGTATGCTGCCTTAGTGTGTAGAAAGGTCTCAAATTACTGTAAGACATGGGTGACTATTACATCTACCTATTTTCTTTATGTGCGAGGGAAAAACTTTGCTTCTCCAGGAATAAATACTTTCCAGCACATCTTCCATCTTCACTGAACACTCCACCTGTCAATCAAACACTTTGAGCAGGTCGATTTTCTGTTTGTGTTAAGGTTAAGTATTAGCAGACAGAGCTATTTTCTTTAGTTGGGTTTTAGTTTTTTCTTTGAGTTTTCTTCTCATTACAGAGCTGTAGACTGCTGTGAGTCGTGACTTACTTGAGACTTAACTGCAAAACAGAACTTGAACTTGGCAAAAATATTGTCCCAAGTTTTGACCTGGTAAAGTCACAACTTGAGACTTTAGCAGGACCTGATCTTGACTTCAGACCTGGAAACAGTTTTAATTGCCGGCAAATTAACCGACTTGTAGCTTGGTCTTGAAGACCTGTGACTTGGACTAAAAGTCTTAAAATCAACTCCAATTACAAAACTAACAACAATGCAACTCAGTGTCTCTATAAAACTGGGAGAAAAAAAGATACTTAAAATCTGCTTGTAAATGTTTCTCTCTGTGTGTCTTTCTTGTCCTCTCCAGGCTGGTCTGGTGTCTCCTGACTGTCCTGAGCAGCTCCTCATCGCTCTAGAACCAGAGGCTGCGTCCATTTACTGCCGCAAGCTCCGCCTCCACCAGGTGATTGACCTCAGCATGCAGCCAATCACAAACGGCCTCGATCTGGACGGGTCCCGGCCCTTCGACTCCAGCTTCAGACAAGGTAGAGAAGAGAGAGAAAGAGTGTGTGTGTGTGTGTGTGTTTGTGTGTGAGAGAGAGTGTGAGTGTGTGTCTCCTTGTAGACTTTGTCATTAGCATAAGCATGAAACCACACTGTGTTCCTGGAAATATTGTTGTTTGATTTCACTTGGGGATTGTGGTCTTTGCTCACGATAAATCTGTGTGTGTGTGTGTGTGTGTGTGTGTGTGAGAGAGAGAAAACTGATACTAATCGTGGTTTTGCCTCAGATGACCTACAGTTGTGTGTGTGGAGCTGTACACAGACACATATGACTTTGGACAGGACATATGTGTCATGAGATGGAAACATGACCAGTGGGAGAAAGAGGGGGAGGAATTCACATGAAGGGAAACATTGTGAGAGACCGGTCTTCAGCTTCTGAGGGTCCAATATTTAGCAAAGAAACTCACTTTGACTCCGTCTTCTGATTTAGGTTGCAGAGGTACAATGGAAATGTATTGCTCCTGCAGCACCAGAAAACAACAAACAAACACAACAACATAAAACAGGCTACACTAGAGTTGAATTAGGATTGTGAGGACGCATAAGGAAAGAAAGTGCATTTAAACTATTAATAAATTGTGTGTAGAAACACATCATGCAAATTAACTACGATTTAAAAACATATTTCTTCTGTATTGTGGCAGTATGGGAATGCATTCGCTACAGCTCTAACTTGCACCTCAATCTGGCTCTTTCTATAGCAACAGTGACTCAGCAGTATTGTATTGTTTAGAGCCGTCTGTCAAGGCGATGGCAAAATATACAACAATTAATCTTTTTTTGGACACAAGAGCAAGCTGTAAAAAGAAACAACGACATATTATCAGTGTATAAAGTTGTTGACATGAATGTGTTAGCAACAGTTTCCTATTTCACATTCAACAGACACAGAAAAACATTAGGAGCTCTGGTTTGGTCTCCAACAACTACTTGTGGAAATATTGGTTTTGTAGCTGAAAACAAGGCTGTTTGGAGCAGTGAGACTGAAGCGAAAGAGTAAAGCTGGGGACCCTAAAACCACAACAATGGCACAAAAGACACTAAAATGCTCCACAGAGCTGAGGGGATCTGCATCTAGCTATAATTCCCTGTGGGTTTGTCATTACAACTTTCACAATATACATACATATATATACATTTTTGAACTGTGCAGCTTTTTAAAAAAAAAAAAAAAAATCAAATAGGGAATTTGCAGAGAGGAAAAATACTTCCAGAACCTTCCTTTCACTTTGCAGCTCTATAGTTCATGCACCAAAAAGCTTATCTGCCAACAGCTACACCTTTTCACAATAAAAGGATAAAAGTGACAGCTTCCAAAAATTATAACTATTGATTGAGCGGTAGATGTATTGTCATTAGTGTACAGGAGCGCTGCATGGAAACAATTCAGCTACAAGCAAGGAACAAAGACCATTTCAGACTGTGAAAAAGGAGACTGATGCATAATTCAGCAAGCGAACATGCCGTCCAAAATCCCCTGCACAGGCCCACTTATACATATGCAGTCAGTGACACACACACCGAGACATTCACACGCAAAGACACACACTATACACAGGATATTGTAATTGGAACAAGGTGCAGTGAGACCATGATCTCACCCCCTCCTGGCCTGTCATTCTCCCTCTCCTTCACTCACTTTCATTTTTCTTTCTCTTTTCCCTCCATCTTTCTAGCATTTGCTCTCACTCTCTTTCTCTCTCTCAAACTGTCTTTTGCCAGGTCGTACTCTTTGCATGGAGTCTGCAAACACACACGCACGCACCCGCACACACTCAGCAGACATGTTTGCATACACACACACACTTGGCATCATGGTCATGGTTTTTACTATCTTTAGCTTTTCTTCCACCTCATTTCTTCTCCAAAGATAGCACTGGGGAGCCATTAAAATAAAAGAAAATCTCACACTCTCTCTCTTACTCACACACACACACACACACACACACACACACACACACACTTTCTTTTCTGTTTCATGTAAATGGTTTCCAGACTTGCGTTCCATTCATCACCCCCGTACAAACACACACACACACGGATGAAATCAAGGCCTTTATGATTGTGGTGTTCTTTGTTCAGCTTCATTTACCATGTACACGTACACGTACACACACACACACACACACACACACACACACACACACACACACACACACACACACACACACACACACACACACACACACACACACACACACACACACACACACACACCTACACACCCTCCTGCGTCATTCAGGGCTTTAGCACAACAGTAAGAGTACTTTGCTTTCAAGACATTGTAGGACATTGCTGCTCAATAAGCCTAATCTTTACAGTCAATCTTTCTTTCTTTCTCTACTCATGGGGTTAGAGGGAACGTAGTAAAAACCACTTTCACCTAAATTATACAAACACTTCACTCCAGACTGTCAAACCTATGACTTATGACACACACATTCGTATATCAGGACCACAGCTTCTCCTTACAGCACTTCCAGAGAACCTGTTTTATCAAGAGAAAGACAGATACTTTTTTTTTTATGCCAGCTTCCTCCTCTTACTTCTTTGAGCTTAAATTATTTCTCATCTTCAAGCCATTACGTCTCATCTAATGTGTTCACCCGCATGTATGGAGGCGTATTTTTGCATCAGCTCTGTCAAACAGGCTGTCAGGTATATTCCGTATTTTTGTCAGATGTGTTCGAATGTGCTCTGCTTTTGCTGGCCCCCATCCATCCCCTTAACCCACCAGTCGAGAATGAATACAGCTGAAAAGTGAGCGTGTTCTTCATTTCCAACAAATTACTCTTGTCATGCAAAAACATTATGACTCATTTTGTTATGTTTTTCTTGTTTTACTTGGATTGAAATACTTTTTTTGTATTATACTCTTGTATAACTTGTTTAAACCTTATTATATGTAGTATAAATGAAAAACATTCATCTTCATTAAGATGAAAGTTGGGATGTTTCTGTTTTTGTTTAAGCTAGTGTGCACTGAATATTAAACAAGCTAAAGCGTCTGACCCTACAATGTTTACAGAGAGAGACCAAAAGATGTTTGCATGCAGGCAAAGCAGTGCGAGGTGGTGAAAGGTGGTGACGTCTCTGAGGGCCCGCAGCTGGAGAGAATCCATGAAATTATTTCATTTAGAAAAGAGGGGCCCATAGCAATATTACAGGGGGCTTGAATTTCCTTCTTGTGCCCCAGGGGCCCAGAAATCCCCACTGTGCCCCTAAAGCTCTCTGTAAAAGATGTCAAAATTAAAAAGATAGACACAATGTCACTTAAGGCTCACTGGATTTGAAATGCTTCAGTTTGAGTAGAATTGTCACAGTAAAGCCAATGAGGTCACCTTCTTTCTTGAAAATATAACTCATGTAGAGCTGACCGATTCAACTTATTTTCATCATCATCGCGATATGAACATGTGCAATAAACACATTGTAAAGGACTGACGATAATTCTAATGATCGTCGATCACTGATACCATCGTCCATCGGCACAACCCTGGTGTGAATTCTCCCAAGACGAGACGCATTGAGGACACATCTGAGATCTGATCACTCAGTCCACAGTCGGAGGTGGTCTAGGCTACATGTGTCCAAATTCTTTTAGCAGTGTGAACGCACATGCATACTGGGCCACACTGAAGGACCGCCTACTCTACTGACGTCCTCCGACACAGTCTGATTAGTCCCGCCACAGTTTCATAGGCCCTGTTCAGACCTGGTGTTAACATCCGTCAGGGATGATCCGATCACTTAGTGGACAGCTCTCTGTTCGTCAGTTCACACCTGGCTGTAAAATGCATCTCCACATGCGTCTTGATTAACCACTTGTGATCGGATCTCCGTTCCCCGCTTTATATGCAAATAAAGAGGTATGCGTTGTTGTTTTTAGCCAATCGACAAACGGGGCCGTTGTTAATGTACTTGTGTGTGTGTGTGTGTGTGTGTCAAGCAGCAACCGAGAAGGGGGGGGTGGTATGGCTAACTACTAAATCGTTTAAATTTTATTAAGGCATAACGTGCTGCAGAATTGAGGGTGTGCCGCTTTGAGTGACAGACGGGTCTCGGCTCAACACGCGCCCATCCTCTTTGCCCATTTATGGATATCCGGGAGTTCTGCGGAGTCAGGTACTGGCAAGATGGCGATGACAGAACAGCCCACTCTGAGCTTCAAAACCACTCTTCAGAAACCTATGGGTGACCTCACGGAGGCTAAACCCATCTTTATTTACAGTCTGTGGTGTGTGTGTGAGAGCGAGCGAGTGACAGCGAGTGGGGCATGAAGGCGTTATATGAAGTGAGATCCGATCACAAGTGGTCAACCAAGACGCATGTGGAGATGCATTTTAAAGTCAGGTGTGAACTGACGATTTGAGAGCTGTCCACTTGTGATCGGATCACTGCGATATGAACACATCGTAAAGGACCGACTGAAACGATGAATTAGAAACAATAATTTTATTTACTCACGCTATGCAGTCATAGGGTTTTCAAGCAGCGCCCGAGCCAAATGAGTCGGGGAAAAAAACCACCATGTTTTGGTGTCGGGCTGCAGCTTCTCACTCAGGCACAGTAGACGGCTCAGAGGCAGCAGTGCAAACCTGCAACATTACCTGCAGCGGAGGGACGAGGACGGAGGAGATGACCGATAGTGACCTTTGTCTGTGTTCTTCATTCAGCTTCGCTCAGCAAAACTGTATATGCGCACTTCAATATTTGTTTATTCATCACAAGTAATATCATCATTACAAAATTGAACAGTCTCATCACACATCGCAAATGTTCCTCATATCTTGAAGGCCTGATCTCATGTTTGAGCTGCTAGGGGGCAGCACAAACAGGCTGCAAACACACTGACATATTAGCAACTTTTAGGTTGATATTAGTGAACTTGTTAACAAATACTTGCCTTTTTACACATGAAGCATACACATTATCATTCATTTGAAGTTCTGTTTCTGGACTCCCTTGACTCATGAGAGAAATATCTGTGATCCATCCTCAATATAAAATATTGATTATAGCCACTTTAAGTACAAGGCTGAAACAGGTAGGTGCTTATGTTACCGGCACCAGACCTAGGGGAAATCTGGACAGGCAGCAAGCAGCACACAGGCGGGAGAGCACTGTGTAGCCAATATAAAGAAAAGGACTGTAGATTGAAAGAGAGAGGACCAAAGTTAGAGTCTTGAACAGACCAGAGCTCGTTTATTTCTGAGAACTATTTCATCCAATTGCTACTTAACAATCTCCACATTCACACTAGGTACAAAGAATATTAAAACTAACATATTCCATAAATCAAACAAATAACGTTACAACCAAAACAACAATAAGTGACACAAAACATTCTGACAAAAAAAAAAAGAAGTGCACATAAATTCAGAATTGTTCAAAACTGTTATACCCTTTTCTTCCTGTGCCAGACACATTAGCATAATATAATCCTGTTTACACTCATTCAACACTATCAAAAGTGATCCACAGACCACAACATTCACAAACACACACACTCCCTCACACTTGCACACCGTGGCGGCAGCAAACAACGTGGCGCAGCCACAGCATGGCGGCGAGGGTGACACTAGTCGAAATGTGGGATTTCTCCTTTCCCAATTTACTCGCTACTGGCTGGCTAACATCCTAACAACATTTACAACACGTTTGACCATGTTACTGATTACTAGCGTCAAGTACTTACACTTATAAAACTACGGTGCCGACTGACGTTCCTGTGACATTACCGTCAGCTTGGCAACGCACGCTGAGACATTCAAGTACAAAAACAAACTTGCTGCAAATCTTACACATCTCAAAACTCTCTGAACACACTTCAGACAACTACTACCACTGCTACATGAGTTTTAGAGCCCGTTTAAGAAAATAAAAGTGAGTTTTACAGTACCTGTGGATTGGTAGAGAGGACCACGGTTTGCAGTTCGTTTATTTCTGAGCTGCGCATGTGCAGAGCCTGTCACTATAATCCCTCTAGCAAATCCACAACAGCACCTTCTACTGACTGAAATGTGTATTACCTCAATATAAAGAGTACATGAAAATGTTTCAATAAAACTGAACATATAGCCTCTTTCCAAATCACTACACTTAGCTTAGCCCAGTTTAGCATTAAGACTAGAGTTATGTATAACCAACTATATGACTGTCTATATGACTCTAAGAAAATACATAATACATGAATGAGCAAGAATGAAGTAAATCTGAAATGATTACTTAGATCATAATATCTGGTTTAAATGCTTATCCTGCTTATATTGTATGTTGTTAAGCAGCTACACTGCTTAAAGTAAAATTTCACCTTGCCTCCTGTCTGAACATAGTGTACAGATCTTCTGCCTCGCTGTGACTTTTTGAACTGATTTAATAACATAAATGATTTTGTATGTATATATGTGTGTGTGTGTGTGTGTGTGTGTGTGTGTGCAACAAAGATCATATCCAAAACCGAAGTATGTTGTGCACCTGTGTGTATTTAGCCTTTTGTGTGTGTGTATCGTAGCAAGGGAGCAGTTGAGGCGATCCAGACACAGCAGGACCTTCCTGGTGGAGAGTGGAACTGGAGAGCTGTGGTCAGAGCTGCAGACTGGTAAGGCCCTGTGTGTGTGTGTGTGTGTGTGTGTGTGTGTGTGTGTGTGTGTGTGTGTGTGTGTGTGCGTGTGTGTGTGTGTGTGTGTGTGTGTGTGTAAGAGAGACCGAAGGACCCCACATGTCGGAGATATTGATGATTTTGACTTTTAACCCCAGCAGGCTGTCTATGAGAAGCAGTCACACCTACTTTCACATTTCTATTAACCCTCAGATTTTCCTTCCTATGTATCACCTCCTCTTTCTCCTCCATTCACTGGGTTTTCATTAAATTCAGGATGGTCACTGTGACTCCTTATCTACAATATCTGCACTGGTTGTTTGTATGTGTATGTGTGTTGTTAAATAGCCAGTTGCTATTTGCCTTTTGGCTTAACCACATCATGACCAACCTGCCACACTTTACTATAATGAAAATGTCATACAAGAGAGGACCAGCATGGAGTCTTGAGTGTTCCACAAAAATATAATACAGTTTAACAGTTCTAAAATGAAAGTAACAGACATTTTATTCAATTTTTAAGTCAATTATGATGATTTAATAATCAAACATTTAAATGACATTGCCTGTAGAAACACTAATAAAGCTAAAGCAACTCAAGGTCCACTTACAAGCTTTTCCCAAACTCTCCCAAACTCCATGACAACTGAGCAAATGGAATACAGTGAACTTTGGTTGAAAGCTCTGGAAAAGAAAAAAAAATGTAGATCAAAATACAGTTCCTGGTGCTCTTACTGTGTGGTACACTCGAGGTTCCATACAGAGCCAATTTTGAGAATGAAATCATAACGTTTTGAGAAAAAGCTAAAAAGTATATAATACAATAAAGTATAATATTTCAAGAAAGGACTTTTACTCAGCCAGTTTCTATACAACCAAACACGAATATTTCACAACCATAAAACTTGCTCCCAGAAATGATAAATTCCAAACTAGGGACAATCAAACTCATCTATTTTGCTGGTTTTGCACACAGACTTTTCTCTCTCTTTTGAACCATGACAAAAATCTGAGGAGCCACGTGTCCCTGCTGACCCTTTCTGCTCCCTTTCCTGTCCACACACACACACACACACACACACACCCACACATGCACACACAGGAAGGACCCAGCCCATGGGACTCTCTGCCTCTGCACTGCAAATAAACCAAAGGAGTAGAAACCCTGTTTTACTCTCCTTCTCTTCCATTTTCTTCTCTCATCCCTTCTTGTATTTTTCATTTTTGTTCATCTATTCCTTCCGTTCTTTCTCTTTCTCACCCGCTCATATATGACCTTATACGCTCTTGAGTTTAGGGCGTGGTCAGCCGTACCAGGGTAAAAGCTGATCGTATCATACACAAACACACTCACAGAGGGAGTGCAGCAATCACAGATGCCTGAAGGTTGTTTATGAGAGAGTCCGCTGGTTGAAGAGTTTCAGGGGAAACACACACACACACACACACTGGAAACATTCCACAAAAATGAAGACACATTATCCTTCACAATGGGTTCAAACTGATGAGCTTTATCAAGAACAACAGATTTAATGAACTAAATTTGTGTGTGTGCTCTCTGTGTGCAGGGGACAGGTATATTGTTGCAGACTGTGGAGGAGGGACTGTTGACCTGACTGTCCATCAGATCGAGCAGCCACAGGGAACACTGAAGGAGCTCTACAAGGCTTCAGGTGCAGTTTCTTTGCAATCTTGCAAACACAAAAATTTCCAGCAGTTTCCAAAGCTCTACTTTCTCTCCCAGGCGGTCCGTACGGGGCTGTCGGCGTAGACCTGGCCTTCGAAGCCATGCTGTGCCAGATCTTCGGCGAGGACTTCATCCAGAGCTTCAAAGCCAAACGTCCGGCGGCCTGGGTGGACCTCACCATTGCATTCGAGGCAAGGAAGCGGACGGCGGCGCCGGGCAGAGCCAACGCCCTCAATATCTCCCTGCCCTTCTCTTTCATTGATTACTACAAGAGACACAGAGGGCAGAGTGTGGAGGCCGCCCTGAGGAGGAGCAAGTGAGTGTGGGCTGGAGGAATGTGGTGTGTGTTTGTGTGTGTGTGCATGACAGAGATGATAGATTGGGAGTGGGTGAGCAAACAGTTTTAACAATGGAGTGATTTTGTGCAGCATCGGTCAAGATTCAAACTCTCTCTTCTGTGTGTGTGTGTCAGCATGAACATAGTGAAGTGGTCGTCCCAGGGGATGCTGCGACTGACACAGGAAGCCATGACCGAGCTCTTCCAGCCCACCATTGTCAACATTGTCAAACATATTGGTGAGAAACACACAAGAAGACACTGCCCCAAAATGCAAAGTTTATATGGGTAGAGGGAGATGCCGACATTTTGGTGAAATTAACCTGTAAAGACAAGTTCATCGTCCTTAAACCTTCACTAATCACTAGATAGCCGCTCATTAGTACAGCTGTAAGTTACAGAGATGGGAACTGGGTTTGTCTTGACTGTCTCTGTCCAATGTCACAGGGATTTGCCAGAACTGTCAAAAATACAACACATAGTGCAGTTTTCATCTACAGCTCAGACAAGCAAAACAGAATTTAGTCATAATGGCTTTGTTGGTATCTTGTTCTAGATGACAGTGACCTCATTTTTTACAGCCTTGTCAAGACACAAGACAGAAATACTGAGAGTGTCTGTTTTAAATCACTCACATTCCAGTGGTGCATTTAAAACCAAGGACCGGTTTTCCAGCATTTAACATTGCTGGTCTTCACTGACTAAACATAAGAGAAAGAGTGAAAGGCAAAAAAGACATAAGTTGAAAAAATACCAAGTTTAGCTGATAGAAGGGAAGTAATGATGGCTCACCTGGTATCACACAGGCTTAGTCCTAACCGCAATGGCCATGGGTTTGAGACCGACCCATTGCCCTTCCCTGCAGGTCCCCCCCCCCCCCCCGACTTTCTTGTCTATCTCTCACTGTCCTATCAGAATAAAGTCAAAAATGCCCCCAAAAAATAAGAAATCAGTATTCCCCCATGAAACATCCAGACTCATGATACACTTACTGTACCACTGCTCCCCATCTTTTCCTTTCACATGAACAAAAACGCTTTGCTCACACAAAAAAAAAAGCGAACTTCTTTTAAAGATCTCCCTCCCACCCTCTCCCCCTGACAGAGGAGCTGATGGTGAAGCCAGAGGTGTGCGGTGTGCGCTTCCTCTTCCTGGTTGGAGGCTTTGCAGAGTCGCCCATGCTGCAGAAAGCAGTCCAGAAGGCCCTGGGGCGGACGTGCCGCATTATCATCCCCCATGACGTTGGCCTTACCATACTGAAGGGTGCCGTGCTCTTCGGGCTGGATCCCACCGTGGTGAGGGCTCTGGAGTAAGCTACCTTAGTTAATGCAGGAGTATGTCTTTAAACACATGATCTAACAATCTCTTTCTAACAGGTCCGAGTGCGCCGATGCCCCTTGACCTACGGTGTTGGCGTGTTGAACCGGTTTGTGGAGGGGCGCCACCCTCGAGATAAACTCCTTATCAAAGATGGCCGCGAGTGGTGCACCGACATCCTCGACCGCTTTGTCTCTGTCGACCAGTCGGTGGCTCTGGGCGAGGTCGTGAGGCGCAGCTACACCCCTGCTCGTCTGGGCCAACGGAAAATCATCATCAACATCTACTGCAGCATCACAGACGATGTTACATACATCTCTGACCCCGGCGTCAGGAAATGTGGGACGATAACGTTAGACCTACCAGAACCTTTACCACTACCAGGAGCAGTGGGAGGAGCAGGAGGAGGAGGAGGAGGAGTCCCAGAGAGGAGGGAGATCAGAGCGACCATGCAGTTTGGAGACACAGAGATCAAAGTCACAGCCGTTGACGTCATGTCTAACCGCTCCGTCCGGGCTTCCATAGACTTCCTGTCTAATTGAGGAGGAGCAGGAAGTGGAGACGAGGATCTGAAAACAGAAATAACTGATTCCAAGAATGATAATCTTAGAAAAAGCGGTACTTTGGGAGTGGGGCTCAAATATTTTTGGAAGGACGGGGGGGTTGCATTAATTGAAGAAACTCACACCTCATAATTCAGACATTTAGGATTTACATTTAATCATTAGAGTATAAAAAAAAAATCATGAAAGTCCTAAAAAGAATTTATATTCAGTTGAACTGTAGGGTGCCCTCTCGGCATGGGAAAGAAGAAATGACTTTGTCTGGTTTCAGTGGCGAGTTTTTCATGTCACGCCATATAAATGCTGTCACAGGCATTTCCTGCCCAGAAAATATTCTGAGTGCCACATGTGTGAAACCAAATGCAAGCTGAGGGCTGAATACAAATCTGTAGTGCAGTGAGACAAACAGGTACCATCAAATGATTCAACCTGTCCGAGGAGTATTTCAAAAACACTTACCTGGAGAGACTCTACCTGAAGCAGCAAACTACCTAGAGTGAGACTCACTCGTGTGTGTTCAGTGCTAAATATTAGGAATGTTGCCTTTTCCCTCACATAATTAATGATACCTCATTTAAATCCTATTTCAACCTTCATATATGATGTATATGATGTTCATATATTGATGCTACGACCTGGACTGCAGCTTTGTTTCTCCCATGTCGATGATTGTGCACCACCTAGGGGTGAAAAGACTGAACTACTAGCTGAGAAAGCACCTTGGAATATAAACACTCCAGGGATAAAAATCAAAACACATGTAAGAGGCGTATATTGGGAAGGACCGTTGCATTATTACATACTTTGAACTTACAAAGTTTTAGAAAGTCAGGTTTCACCCACATCCATGTCTAAAAGTTTCAGCATTTGTGTTACACTACACGGGAACATGTTTGGGATTACCTGATTTCTTCTTTCCAAATCAGGATGAGAGCTTTAACTGTACAACAGTTGTTTTATTTCAAATGTTTCAAAACCTACTGCGACATTAAAGCTGTATTATTAGATTTTTTTTGGCCACATAGGGGCAATGGATCAAGCTGTAAATGCAACATTGATATATCCTCATCAAGTTCTTGGCATTCCTGGGGAACTGTAGAGTTGGTTGAGCAGTGAGTGACATTTTTGTCATTACAATTAGTGACTTGATCCATAATATAAAATATTGATTAGTGCAGCTTTAAAGTGAGTTCCTGCAGAAAGAAAGGTGGATGGGGGAAAGTGTTGGTTATCAATTGTACCACCTAGAGTCATCACCCTGTCATGTTTAAGTCAGGAAATGATGTTTTTATGTGTATACTGTATTAAACTGTATCCATGTTTATGTATAAAGTAATATCATAAAACGTATGACCTATGAGTGTATTGATACACTATCAGTCAACACAGTGTGATTTAAGCTGTGAATTTATTGATAAGAATGGTCCGATAAATAGTTTCACACAGCATAACCAATGACAAACGGTTCAGAACTGCTCAACATCCTATCAGTGCTTTACTCTCCATGTTACATAATTTGTCACGTAACAGAAAAAAACCAGATTAGAAATGACGGCTCCTTCAGGTCAGAGAGGAAGAGCTGACTCTGAGGGGACAGGAGTGTGTTTAATTCAAAACCAAGGGGGATTAATCTCATTCTTCTTGTATTTCAGAATCATTTCTCAGTAAAACGATCACAGGTGGAACGATAACAGCGCGTGAAATTTTAAAGACGTTAGCAAGTCAAAGCTTCAGTAAGAAAAAAAAAACAAGGACAACACAAGAAATGTCAGCCATCTTTGACAAAGTCCAAAGAATCTGTCTTGAAATTACTAGACGAACTTCTCTTTTCCCCCCGTTTTGTTTGTTTCACTACACCTGCCATTTGTAATGTGTCTATGACTGGTTAGAAAACCTCATTTTATCTAGAATTCAAATCCAAATTCAGGTCAAACATGTCAAGATACATTCAACGCAATCTTTGTTTAAATGTAACCTGATCTACATTTAGATTTTAAGGCCAGTTTAAAATGGGGTTTTGTTCCTGCTTCCTCTTAGTGAGCATGGGGTCTCCCACGGCCTCTGCCCCTGCCACCACCTGGAGGTCCGTCCATAGAGCTGCGGGGGTTTTTGATCGTCTCATCGACCGACAGGATGAGGCAGGCTGCTTCTGAAGCTGCTGTCAGAGCGTTGATGCGCACGATGGACGGCTCCCAGACACAGGAAGCAAAGTTGTCTGCAATGTCCTCACTGTTGATGTCCACGCCGTACCACATACCGCCCTGCAGTGAGATAAGACAGATGAAGCTACACCTTTCAAACTGAAGGCCATAAAAGCGCCATTATGCCAATGCTCACCTCCCCCAAGTGTTTTAGGATTAGGTAAGCGTGTATTCATGTCCTACCTGTGCGTGTTTGGCGCGCAGTTTGTTCAGGATGTTGGTGGCGTCAAAGCCGGCGTTGTCGCACAGCTGTCTGGGGATGATCTCCAGGGCCTTGGCGTACGCTCCAATCAGCAGCTGCTGTTTTCCAGGGATGGTCCTGGAATAATCCCGCAGGTACTTTGACAGCTCCATCTCTATGGCTCCTCCACCCGCTACAATGGAGTCATTCTGGAAACAGCGGTTAAATACAGTCAGCTTACTGCCCTCGGTGAATTAAAGTTTTAGATCCAAAATATATTGTAAAGATCGACCAAACAATGAGGCTTATCCAAATAAAAAAAAGTGACTCAGAAGTCAGGCATACTGCAATGTTGATTTAAAACCAAATCTTGTGTCATTTTCATCAAAAATTAAACAGATTTGGGGAAAACTCTAAGTAAGTGATCTCTGTGTGATGGACCCCTCTACTGACTGGTTCTTGAATCACATTCCTAATAATCCACTTCCACCCAAAAATGCCAGACTCCACCATGTGCAACAAACACTGAATTCTTAACATTATGGCGAATATCTAGCATTAGCATAAAATCTGATGTTAATAAATGACACCAGCCGGAAACGGCAATGAGCTTTAACAACTTATGTTACCTTAGCTAAACTTTGCCTGGTCACAGGCAATGGCTCAAACAATAAGTTGCTTGATTCTCAACAACTGTGCCCATGTTGCAGTATCTCAAATGTTGAATTATGTGGCCAACGAACCAAGATTCACATAATCAAATGATCTTTATTGGCCATTTTCTTTTTTTAATTTAGCTCAGTTTTAAATATACTACACGTTCCCATAAATTTAGCATCAAGGATGGAAGAATTATCAAGTGGAGAATAAAACAAATAAACAAAACCCAAACTAAAAAACCTGCAGATCACTTTTGTACAGTCACAAGACTTATATTTCACACAACTATATCTTAATAAACACAACATGGTGTATAGGTGGAATGAGCAGTAACACAGTTCTGATAATTAATATACAGCATTGTGTTCTCATATAACGAGCCTTCTTGCAAAGCTGCTCACATACGCTGCACTTGTCAACTGACCTTGATGGCTCTGCGTACGATCATGATGGCATCATGCAGCGATCGCTCCGTCTCCTCTGTGAACTGCTCGGCGCCGCCTCTCAGGATGATGGTGCACGTCTTCGCCTTCGGGCAGCCTTTAAAGAAGTTATACCTGCAGACACAGACATGATGGGTGTGAGCTGTGGGACTGAAATGATTCATGGTTTCCTTAGTTAAAACCTAACTAGCCCCTCTCTTACCTTTCTCCTCCGACCTGGACCTCCTCAAAGAGTTCACACTGTCCCAGGACGTCGTCTGTCATAGCTCCTACTGAGGTCTGAATGGAGCCGCCGCAGGCCTGGAGGTCACATTACACACAGTCGGTCAATAATTTTTCAAGCTTCTTTCAACATCAACATCAAAATGTGCAACAGAAGGCCTATACTGTATAAGACTTACCACCATGGTCCTCCGCAGGTCCTCCTCCTGCACTCTGCCGGCACAGAACAGGTCTCTGTCAGCGAAGTACTGGGTGGCCACGTCACCGATCGGCAACTTTGACAAAACCACCTTGGCTCCAGACTTATAGATCTTCTCCAGTTTGTCGTACAGGATGTTCCACTCTGCGTCCACGATAGCCTGGTAGTCCTGCAGAAACGGAGACAAAAGAGGAAACAATAAAAACTCATACACCACATACAGACTTTCAGGTAGATGTTTGATGCTGTGTTGCAGTCTTCATACCTCAACAGATTTCACGCGGACCTCAGCGTTATCCTTCTCAGCCTTCAGCTCCAGCTCCACATTGAGCAAAGCGATCTTTGGATTCTCGTAGCGCTTAGGCTGCATCTCAAACCCAGCATAGGAGAAGGTCTTCTTGAACGCAACCCCAGAGATCAATTCGGAATCCTGTACAGATGGAATATAGAAAATTTGAGGAGGAAGAATTTGAAATAGCAAAATTAACAAAGAGCAAACAGGGGGAGGGAAGAGGAGATTATCCTTACTTTTTTGCTGCTTCTTTAAATATTTAACCACATTTTAAAATGTTCTCATCAAGAATCATATCTCTAAGTGCTGAACTCAAGGTACAAACCTCAAGGCCTCCTCCCTGGACCTTCTTGATGCCAATCATCTTCAGAGGCAGCAGCTCGTCCAGAGACATGACAGCATCCACCACCATCTTGGAGAAGAACTCCTTCTGACCAGCAATTAGCTTGGAGTTCAGGGCTGTGGCTGCACACTTCTCCAACAACTGCATCTGCTCTCTGAGAGGAAAGACGCACGTGTGAAAATGTAAAACTAGACCAGTTTCTAAAGCTCAATTTAACTGCAAGTTAAGGAAACCATATTAGTACAGATCAAACTTCAAACGCTACATGGCTGCCACGCAAATAAGTTGTCACAGTGAAACTGAGCACTCACTGTTTATCATCTTTCTTCACAGAGACGGCAATCTCCTTGATCTTGCTAACAGCGAGGTGGGTGGCGGTGCGGAAAGCTCTGATGATGGTCTGAGGGTGGAGACCCTCCTCCACATACGGCTTCAACTGCTTCAGGAACTCAGCAGCCAGGAGAGTGACAGAGGTGGTGCCGTCCCCAACCTGAGGATGGTGCCAAGGAAACAAAGATGTTGTCATTTCTAGTTTGTGTCAGATTGCAGATGTCCACGCCCCATGTTTGGCTCAGAACCTTAAACACACACACACACACACACACACACACACTTCTCACCTCAGCATCCTGGGAGCGAGCGATGTCAACCAGGGTCTTGGCTGCGGGGTGAACAACATCCAACAGTTTCAGGATGGTGGCTCCATCGTTGGAGATTGTGGCCTTACCTGGAAAACACAACATTCACACATTTGTGATAAAGGAGTTGTAGACCAAGGAGTCCTGAAATCCATTCATTGTTCAACCGTCTCTCCTCACCTCTGCCATCCACCATCAGTTTGTCCATCCCTCTGGGCCCCAGGGTGGTCCTGACAGCCTCAGCAATTACCTGGGAGGAAAAAAGCAGGCACACTTAAAAAGATATAATGACAGAGTTAAATGATGCCACAAACAGGAAATAAATATACAAACAATCAATGAGAGAAGGGGTAGTTTTCTGACCTGGCAGGCATTGATGTTACTGATGAGCTGGGGAATGCCCTGAGACGTGTCTGTCCCCTCCTTCAGCAGGATAACCGGTGTGGGCTGGAAGGGAGAGGTGGATAAATGAAGTGAGAGGAAATAGAGGGTTTAAAAAAAAAACAAAAAAAAAAACGATCCAACAGTTTACTCCAAATTTATTCATAAAACTGAATATTACTTGCACACTTATGCAGCCACAGTTAGCTTCCTCATGAACATCACAAAACACAGAATAGCAGAGGTATCAGTGAAAAGTTTGACTATGAAAGTTTAGTTGAAGTACAAATATAGGTAAAGCGTATAATATTACAGTCCAGCATTGAGTCAATATTACTGTTCATCATCCTTCAATGAAATCCTAATCTAATCTTTGTATTGTAAAAAGCTAATTAATACAAAGCAAACACTTCATTGAATAATAGATAAATATTGCCATGTGAGATACATTACAATGTTATTTTGTAATTATATTTTATTCAGGCATTTCACTGTGCTTCAGTACAAACATTTGACCTAAAATGGTAAAAGCCACACATGCTGAGGCTGCTGCTGTAGCTGTAAGGTGTGATGCTTTTGTTACCCACTGTCAAACACAAACTGTCTGTTTACAGTTTATATTACACTGCTAATTTTGGCAGACTATATGTCCCAGCTCCTTCTTAAAGCCTTACATTACACATCACTATTTTCAGAAAACTGGCTGGTAGATCTCTGCTAATGACAGCGACACAGTTTATTAACTTCTATATTGTTAAGGCCTTTGTCTGTGACTCTGCATCATCCAGAATCAATCATAAGATGCTCAATCACGAGCCAAACACTGAAACAACCATAGCAACAAATTAAAGACAGTGGTCTATTTAGGACAGCTCTTTGCTCTTCAGCAGTAAAACAGAAATGTCTCCAATGTAGCCATTCATACAAAGAGACTTACTTTACTACAGCTAACTCACCCACAAGCTAACACCGCTGCAATGACAGACGCTATTCAGATTTACGACATAAAAATACAATCAACTGTTCTTAAAATACAAGTTCAAGCTGTAACCAACTGAGAATAGTTTCTTTAATATACAGTAATTGCTGATATGTTAGCTAGCATCACCGTTAGCATCGTATACGCCCATTGATACCGGGTAATCCTACGATGCTAACACAGTCTGGACAACAATCAAGTCTTTCAATATATAATTTTCACAAAATAACTGCTTCCCCAGTCTGCCAACAGATAGTCAACTAAACTGAGAGCGGTAAAGATTCAAATGCTGGCAGACGAACTGCACGATGGACGTGGATTGTAAGTTTGAGTTTGGAGCATGTATGCTAACTCACTCACCATCATCTTTGCAGTTTGTTCGAGAAGCTTTCCACCGGCAACTCAACCCACAATGCTTTGCGAAAGCGATAGACGCTGGGGGTGCGTTCAAGATCAGGGCTGCAATATTTAGTGAACGATTTGAATTTTTCTGAAATAAAACACATATATACATATTGTCAAACAAGTTTCAATTGTGCTATCAAAGGCTGTTTTTAAAAACCAGCACTGAGTCTCAAGGTGCTCATTATTGAATGAACATTATGGAACAAATAATCATATATTTGAAATATATAAATGAACCGATACATTTTAAAATAATAATAGCTCATTATTATTAAATGTTATTTCTTGATTCTTAATTTATCGAAAATTTTCTTTCAACATAAAAGTCTTTTTCATAGTGTCATGTTTATTTACTGTTGCAATTATTAATTTTTCAGAATTTCTGTATAGTAATATTTGTCATTTAATACTGAGCATTTCAGGGTTTCCATACACTGGTATACACACAGTTTGTTTAACTGCATTCTTAATAAAGGTCTGGATGGTACAGTATATTGTCATGTATTGACATCATGGTATTGTGACTAGATATCCTCTGAGATTTTGGTCATTGTAATATCAGGATGTGGCTTAAATATTATTTTTGCTGGTCATTAATGATGGGATTTTCTCATTAAACTAAATGAAATGGACAATAAATTACTAAATTTGCTTATTGATTGTTTCTTACAATGTTACTGTATGTAGATATCTTTTGAAAGCTCCAATTAATGTCCCTAAAGTACTGACATTTAATTAGCATTAAGGTTTGTGTTTGTTTTTGTCAAATAGAATCCTATGTTAGTATATTTAATTCCTTGTGGGTTATAGAATGATTCTTTTTTAAAGCAATGTGACATAACATTGTAGGTTATGTCACACTGCTTAAATAACGCAGTAATGTATAGAGAGTTCAGCACACACATAGGCACAGAGATGCTCATATGGCATAGTTTTCATATACATTAACATGACATACTGAATACGCAGTCTGTGTCTTTGCATACTGTGCTGGGGGAAAAAAAACATTGAAGAGAAAATTTGCATTTCTTTGAGGTACAATGATCCTGTTGTATAGTGCATTAGTAGAGGATGAAATAACAAGTTTTATCCAACTGTATAATTTTTCCGCTGTGGTTTTGCTTCTACATGTTGTTATATAGTGTATTTTTTTTACCTGTGTATTGAAGCGCAGATCAGGAAGCTGGATTCACATTGCCACGTCTCAATAATGTTTATATCACATAATTGCAGTCAAGTCCAGTTGGAATTAGACTTAAAATGCATGTTTGAATTTGAATTTTGAAATTTAGCCAAATTCATAAAACAGAAAATAATGTGTCTTTACTTTTGCTTTATTCCGGATTGTTGCTGCAAAAAACATTGCGGCATTTCCAGCTTTATTTTTGGGCCTCATAGGGTCATAGTTACTGTCTCTTATAAAGCAGACAATAATAATGATAATAATAATATATAATATATAACAATAACAATAACAATAACAATTATAATAATAATAATAATATAAAGCAGAAATAAATGATATAAAACCCCAGGCAATCCTACCACAAAAACACAAAACCACAAAACATGTGGTTATGAAACAGTAATAAATTTAGTGACAGACTTTATTTTGGATCATGCGTTTTGATGAAATCAGTTCAGCCCAAATGTTTATTATCATTCCTTTGACAGCATCGTCTCAACATGGATCACTGTACTGCAATCTTCTGAAAATAACAAAGAGCATATAGTGTTATGACATTTTACTACTTGCTGCTAAAGCCATTAAATAAATGAAAATGTGCATTCAGGAAACCCTTTTATTGAAGTTACAATGTTGGAACCTTTGAGTAACACATCATCATTTATGTTTAATTTATGTACTATATTCGCCCCTTTAACGTTTTTCAGTTAGAATTAGGAAAGCATCAAAATAAGGGTTAGGTATTTACCAAATTATAATCACATTTTCGATTTTTCCATCTGCGTTTCACTCCTTCAACCGCTGAACAAAATATTGAAGAAATGTGTTTAAAGCATTTATAACTGGGCTAATAAGTATCTCAAGTGTTTTGTGAGGTCATAAACGGCAGCCTGCCCAGTCTGTGCAGGTAGAGCAGAGGCTGCAGATAACTACAGCTGGCTGCAGCAGCTAAAGCCATGGCCATATACTGACACTTGAGGGCATGAGCTGAAACCAGTCCACCCAGAGGCAGGCAGACGATGAAGCCTGGATGATGACAATGGTGATGAAGTCTTCCTGAGCAAATTGCAAGTGAAAATGTAAATCTGATTGTAACATGCACTCACAACCCAAAGCATATTCATTTTTAAGTCTATTTTCTACCATTTTTAACTACAATAAATGTGCACTGGATTCTGAGCATTGCCAAATCATGGGTGACCACGAGAGAACAAAGAGCATCAATGATCACAGCATCACATACCCTTTCAAATCAGATGGTAAATCAGAGGCTATGAGTCTGTAACACAGGCTCCACCGTCGCCATCTTGGCAGTCTCTGACTCCACCTAACTCCTGGCTTATCCGAAAATGCATGCACAAACCTTTCATTTGTATGTTTGTGGTTTTCAAGGCTGTGTTGTTATTGTAAAGCACTTTGAGCTGCATTGTTTGCATGAAAGGTGCTATTTAAATAAAGCTCATTCATTCATTAAAAATGGGCAAAGAGGTAGGGCATGTGTGGAGCAGAGATTTCAGTGCATTCCGGTTATAACTGTTATAAACACCAAATTTCTACATGTGTACGGACGTGTACTTCGTATGTAGTTTTTACCTTTGGTAGTGGAAGGGTCGTTCCACAGCCATGTACCTCTGCACAGACACCAGACAGAGGAGCAGCGGCTTCATAAAAAGCACCATGGAAGTCAGGACGGTCACCACAGCCAGCACAGAGTCACTCTGCCACAGGAAGTGATTGATAAAGAGCAGAGGCACGACCAGGTAGAAGGAGAGCTGGGTGAAGGCCAGGTGGAGAGGGAAGAAGTCTGCAGGCAGGACACCAGAAACCTTTGACCTTTAAATTGAACAAATCGTAAATAAAGCTGTAAGTATCAGAATGACTCATTCAAATCATAAAAATGTCTGGCCTCTCTTTCTATTCTTTATCTATCAGATCATTCAATTGAAGCTGCATTATGGGACAAAGTTGCTGTACATGTTGCATCACAACGCTACGTTACATTTTCCTGAGGATGTGACGGATGAGCCAAAGGTTTGACGGGGTGCCAACAAGGAATTCGAAGGAGTAGGTGGTGAAGAGGATGAGGAGGCCTGGCGAAGCTCCTACTAATTTACCATCATTTTGGTTGCACTCTGTCCAGAAATACCCTGAAGCTGAGGATGAAGATTCATTCATACTGCAGGGGAAAAACAATGGCTGGAGAGAGGGATAAGAAATCAAAGAATGGAAAGTAAATCATCAAATCTGCTGAGATTACTAGATTATCTGTAACCTGCACAGTTTCCCCAAAAATTATTCTCCTGTCACATCTTAAAGTAAAACTGAAAAAACCTGGAGCCACCACATTTCTTAATGATAGTATTCATATTTGTTCATAATTTATATACAAATTATGAATATGTTGTGAAGCAGCTCTAACAAACCTTTCAATTTGGAGGTCGAGTAGTCCACTGAGGACAGCTGAGTTTGCTGCTTAGGTTGAGGGTATGTTTGGAAATGAGACTACCTTAACAAATATTTAGCATGACAGACGTTGTGTAGATTTGCATGAAAATGGCGTAACCCAGCTACGTATATGTTGTGGTCTGACTGTGAAAGCCAGTGAAAAGCAATTGGTTTCAGATAATTTCTTGGTAATGCAGATATATAGTAGAGGATAAAACAGGCTGCAGTCCCAAGAAACTATCCGAAACCAGTCCCATTTCAATGATACATTTGATTGCGTGATAGTATGGCTTTTGTTCTACACACTCTTGCAAGTGTATTTCTAAAGTTCTCACTCACAGGTTAGGCAAGTTACTTCGTATGGCACCCTTGCACAACAAGGGGAAGTGCTTTACATAAGATGACGCATAAAATAAACACCGTGAAATACAAAAAGGAAAATATGACTAGATTTTTTAAATCAAATCAAATCAAAATGAGTTAAAATCGAATAAAATATAATAAATTAATAAAAATAGCAGTGCATTTACAGAACAATGAATTTATAGGCCCGAATAAAAGTGGTGACAGGTGTTCTTGAACGCAGCTTCTGATACGTCTGGCAGGGGCTGCTGACTGCAGGCCTCTGATTGGCTTATAGTTTGTGAGTCGCCAACTACAGTGTACTCGATGTATGTACCAGGATATGCCGTAAGGGCGCCGCTCTCGCTTGCTGGCTATGTATTCGACAGCACAGACTCCGCCTGTGAATATACCCTTAACAGCAAATCATGCGCACACAATCTGTGACCCAGAAGTCGCGCGGAGTTTAGAAACTGTATACATAGCGGTGGCGGGAGATGTTGAACAGAGAAATACAGAAGAAACGTCGTGGTTTTGATATTTAAAGAAGTGACAGAATAAAGTAGCATAGCAGAATCAGTTTTGAAAGAAATCGCCTTTGTTGGAGGGAAACGCAAAGATGGACGATTTCGGAGTTTATGCGATTTTCGGAGTGAACGGTCCGCCTCAAAGGCTGCTAAGGTAAGACAACCGTTGAAGGCTTTAACATTAGCTAGTTGCTCACATTGAAATGTAATATCTGCAATCCTTCGTGTATCTGAACCGCAGCTCAAGTTTTGTTAATTAACGTTACGATGTTTATATGCGGTTGCCACGCCACATGCCATAAACTTTATCTGTTGCTCCGACATTGGCGCCTCTTTAAATTAGCCGTGTTTATAGCGGAGGGTTAGTCGGTTAGCTTCTCTGTTATAGTGAAACACATGCCAAGAAGTCGTTTTCCGTATCTAGCCTAGTTATTGTGGATAGTAACAAACCATTATTTCATTATTCCTTTTTCCCGTGTCAGTGCCGACGGGCCGTGCAGGGTGTGTGTTGCAGTTCCCTCGACGGTCCGCCAGGTGGTGCTGTTCAGCAGCGGGCCGTGGGGGGAGAGGATCTGTGTCAACGCGGAGCTCAACGATGCTGACCGGATCCCCATCACTATCGGCAAACTGACTCCTTACAATAGGTAGGTCGAGTCTGTCTCAGAGACAAGAGAGTTGAAAATGCTGTTTATCCCCTGAGTCAGACACTGAGACCGTTTTTGTGTTTTTAAAAAAAAAAAAAAAAAAAAAAAAAGATTAATGTGCCATGGTTTTTCTAGGTGCTGCGCACTGCAACTTTCAGAATAGTTGGTAACCTTTCACTGAATACTGTACCTGCTGTCCTCCAGGTGTCTGTCATGGGAGCAGTGGGAGGAGGAGACTTGGACAGACAACGTAACACTCAACATCACTCTGGAGGGAGGAAGCCTGGTAAATATCAAACAAATCCCACTGCTTCAGGACTAAAGGGGAATGCTGGAAAGAGGCAAACAAACTGTGATTCCAGTTAATAGCCAAGCCTATGACAGTTTATATCGAAGTATTACACCGTGCATCTGTAACTGAATATATCCCTTTTCATCTTCTATGGAAGCAACATTGGGAGGAAATAACAATAGTTAGTTATGTTATGTATATTCGTTGTCTTTGTTATTATATTTAAAAAAGTAAATACTAAAAGTCTGATTCCATTCAAGCCTTTTTTATATTGTACATTTCTTTCTCAGACAAAAGCAGATTGGTCAGAACCAGAACTCATCCTGGCTGTGAAGGAATACACACCAAAGGTAATCTGATACAGATGTACTGTTACTAAATATATCAGAAACTGTTTAGTCACATATCAAGAACTTAATCCAACATTCAGATTCATTAGATGTATTTTATAAATACTTGTCAGTGCAATATAATATATGTTGACCTTTTGAATTGGTGATTTTATGTGTGTTGACTTGTGTGCACTTTCTGTCATATCCAGCCTTGTGTACTTCAGTGTTTTCCTTCATTTCCCACAATACCTCACACAACATCAACATGTTTTCAAGCATTTTGTTAAATGATTACTGCGCTGTCCCAGGACACCACGGCTCCCCTCGCAGCCCGAGAGGTCAACGGCAAGAGGAAAAGAGGACGAGTGGCAGAGGAAGACAGTGACGAGAATAAGGCGACGAAAAGAGAGGAAGAAGAGAACGTGTGTCCCAATGGTACCTTGGAGAAGACCACACCTGTGCGAAAAGCCAGAGGGCAAACCAAAGCGGGGCAGAAGCTGTTCAGTAGTGGAGGAGATGCAACAAAGATGAAGGGAACAGGTTAGAGACACTGTCTGTTGGTGCTGTGTCTTGTAAAACCAAGGTCAAAGTTCAGTTATATGCATGGAATTTGACCCAAAAGACGACTTAATTCCTGTGTGTTTATTTCCTTGTGAACAGTTTTTCTGCCTGTGCGAGTGTAAAAGCCAGAATAGTGTTGCTAGTGATAATTAGTACTGAAGACACTCCTGTGGCTCAGTGTGGAGGAGTAAATAATTTTCTTTGTGCACGGTTTCCTTCTATCAAATCTCTTCTCTACAGCTAATGGAGCGGGAGAGGCGCAGGGGATTGTGGGAAGAACGCCTCCTCAGAGCGCAGCCAGGACGAAGAGTAGGCAGGCCAAGACTCCCACACAGACCGGTGAGTTTGTGAATACACATTACATACCATCTTATCTTTACTTTCTGTCATATTTATTCACTTTCTGGTCCCTCGGCTGCTCCGTTGATGCACATCGCCCACCTGAGGTCACAGAATGATGTTTTCTGCTCGTCTTTTTCTGCTCATGAGAAGCGTTCAGTACAGGATTGTAACATAAATCTGACTCAGACACACTCCATGGCCCATCCAGGTATATGTAGGTTTCAGCTAAATGGGTAGCATTAAAGGGATAGGTTTAATACTTTTTGAAAATATGGTTATTTGCCTTCTTGGTGACAGTTAGACGAGAAGCCTAATAGCTCTCTGGTCAACCATGTCAGTATTACAGTTTGAGGAGGTAAAGTCACATTTAAGTTTAAGTCAGCAGCATTTCCGACATCAGTCACTCGTCTACTTTATGGAACAGATGCATTTCCTTCTTCACTAATGTATTAATCCATGCCAACTCAAAGACACGGGTGCCAGGATGCAACCACCCATGTTTTTTCCTCTCTGAAGGAGAGCAAAAGCAGTTGAGACCACATCCCTGCCTCTATACCCTAATGAAATCTTTTCTGTATGCCACGTCCGGTCTCTGTCGTGGCTGTCGATTGATGATGAGACACTGCTTGATTCGACTGGTGTGTGTTGCACATAAGTGTTTTTTTCCCCTCTTGCACGCTAGGATGTGATCGTCATGTATCTGTGGTGATCGATCGAGCCCCTCGGTTTCACTGTGGGCTTCAGTCAAAAAGCTTCAGTGAGCGGAATCAATGAGTTTTGAAACTTGATTTGATTTTGTTCTGTGTTGACATTCACATAGTTATAGTGAGGGGTGTATGTGAGACGATTAACACATGAAATGTCAAATCTGTGGTTCTCCTGCAGCCCCGCTGATCAGCCCGTCAGGTCGCTGGGGTCAGACTCTGTGTCCCATCGATGCTCAGACAGCAATTCTGATTGGAGGACAGGGAGCCAGGATGCAGTTCTGCAAGGATCCCATGTGGAAGCTGTGCACAGGTCAGTCATACAACACAACCACAAAATCAATTCATTTTTTTCCTGTAGGTCCGTGTCACAGTCGGTGTTCTCTGTCCCACAGAGGACATGTCCTGGGTGGCTGCGGAGACTCTGGCAGAGGGTCCGACCCCTGAGGCCAGGATTGGCCACACAGCCGTCTACGACCCCGACTCAAAGCGGATCTTTGTGTTTGGAGGCTCTAAAAACAAGAAATGGTTCAACGACGTTCACATCCTGGACACACAGAGCTGGAAGTGGACCATGGTGGAGGTGTGTGTGTGTGTGTGTGTGTGTGTGTGTGTGTGTGTGTGTGTGTGTGTGTGTGTGTGTGTGTACCTTGATTTAACTACAAGTCCACAACCTGTGAGGACATTTTTTTTTACTCCTCCTTCTCTCTATCCATGTCCTCGTCCTCTTCTCTCCGTCAGGCTCAAGGTAAGGTTCCTCCTCTGGCCTACCACAGCTGCAGCATGTTTCGAGGTGAGCTCTTCGTACTGGGAGGGGTGTTCCCTCGTCCAAACCCGGAGCCCGACGGCTGCAGCGACTCGCTGTACATCTTCAATCCCCACCTCTCCATCTGGTACGAACCCATTGTGACAGGAGACAAACCCTCCCCCCGCTCAGGGTAAGATGGCTCGATCTGGCCGGCGGTTGTTACGTTTTAAAGACATAATTTGTCCAGCTCTTTGACTCCCTCTTTATTTTTTCTTTCAGTCACTCTGCATGTGTAATGCAGGAGAGGAAGATCTACGTATTTGGTGGATGGGACACTCCAGTCTGCTACAATGACATGTACATGTTGGACCTCGGTAAGACACACACACACACACACACACACACACACACACACACACACACACACACACACACACACACACACAGTTTCATGCACATATACTGTATATCTATCTGCACATAGCCACACACACGGTGCACATGTATCTGGAGACCTATAATTAAAATGTAAATGTTTTTGTGTTTCTTAGGTCTGATGGAGTTTTCTGCTGTGAAAACAACTGGGAAAGCCCCCTCTCCTCGAAGGTACACAACTAGAAACACAAATACTGGACATCTAGTTAGAGCTAGGGCACTGGTATTGAACGTCACTATGTGTTCAATGTCTCCAGTTATCATAAATGATCAATAACCAATCAGATACTTCTCCAATTGCTTCAAAATAAGGTACTGAATATATTTTTCATATTAGTACTAACACTCGGGTATTAAATATTTCAAGAATTTTAAACGGTACTAAGTCCTAGATGCAGCACTTATTTGTATATATAATTAACTTAAGTTTGTGTGTGTTGCAGCTGGCATGGCAGCGCTGTGCTTTCAGACACTAAGTTTCTGATCCACGGAGGTTACAACGGAAACAACGCACTCAGTGACACTTTCATCTTCGATATAGGTGAGAGGCAGCTCACTGTTACACACACACGCACACACACACACGCATCCAAGAAAGATGGCTCGAAGTCCTTCTGTTGCCTGGTTCTCATTACATTACATTTATAGAAAGTAGCTGATTCTCACAATCAGATTATTTGATGTAAACAACGCCCGGGTTAAACGTACAAGCCACAGCAACCAAAGAGCTTTTCAGGGTGAAGAGGGGGAATATCCTTAACTGGTTGAGTTTGTCAGCTGATCTGATGATTTTCACTTCCACTATGTGTTAAAAGGACTATATCTCCCACACAGTTCTTTCTGTATTGATGTAAACCTACTCAAATTAAAGATGAGACTTGGATCTTTAATATAGTTTCCATTTTTTTATTTTAAATTGATATTTCCATGCTAAGCTAAGCTAGCTGACAGCTTCATATTTAAGACAGCTATGAGAGTATAATTGATTGTCTCATCTGACTGTCATAAAAAAAAGTGTACGTCCCAACAAACAAACCAGTTATTGTTCTTGTTACATGATGAATTTTTGTGTTTATTTTTCGTTGCTTCAGACTCAAACAGCTGGACAGAGGTGTCGCTCCCTCAGCTCATTGTCCCCAGGGCAGGGCACTCCCTCATCACCATGGATACAGTCAGTCGCCACCCTTTCTCAGAGGATGATGAAGACGTGGATATGGACGCAGGCAGAACTCTGCTGGTGTTCGGAGGCGGAGACAATGAGGGCAACTTCTACTCTGACCTGACGACTGTCGCCGTGGAGGAACTTCTCAGTGCTATATAAAGAGAGTGAGTCAGAGGTGAATCCTCACTGCCTGACTGCATGTGAAGCTATTTCCACACCCCCACTTTGCCCTTTATTATTTATATTCTCATCGTTTGCCTTTTTTACTTTGGTTGAATGATTCCTGTCTTCTTTCAATTGTTTTTAAAGGGTTTTTACAGTTTCAGTTTTGGAAAATGTGCATGTAAGTACCAGTGTACTGTATGTACATTATGGGCATTTTGTTGAATACAGATATTTAAAAATAAATATTGACAAATATTTCCAATCAAGTGCAAAACAGGATTAAGATACTTTTCTACTTTTTAACAAATGTTTTTTTTTTTTTCATAATAAGAATAATTGTTGTTTTAAACATAAAACATTGCAGATTAAATCATCAAGGATGTTATATCAATTTTTATGTACATAGTTTAAAGTCTCAAGATCTTCCTCAGGTAAAATGTATAGTTTTAATTTGATAGGTTAAATATCTTTTTCTGTTTCTTATGTGTAATGGAGTTTTTCACCAGCCCTGATCATTTGGAATATTTTGCCTCTGAATAACTGCAAATGCATAAACTGTTTTTTTTGTTGTGATGAAAGTTATCATCTTCAAACTGATCTAAAAATCTATTCATGCTACTGTGCTGTTCCATTTTGGCTCTTGTCTTTACTTAATAAACATTTTAATTTTTAAACTGTCTCCTATGCATAATGTTATTCTGGACATTAATATTCCTACGAAGATGCAGAGAAGGTTAAAGCTCCTTAGACTCAGTCTACCGCCTTTTCCATTCGCAGAATAATTGACCCATTTAAGATGTGTCAGTGGTTTCAAACTGATGTAAATTAGATGAGGTTTGACACTTAAAACAGACAGACCTGTTAATAACACCCCTGTTGGCCCAGTAACTCAACACTAACATTAGCTAATGTCAGACTAGCAGAGTAACTGATGCTGTCTTCAAAAGAGCCAGAGCTAAATGGAGACGTTTTAATAAAAGATTAGTGGAGTCGAGAGGGATTATCTTTGTTTCCGCCGAATGGCTGTTAATGGTGTCATGAATGTGGCCGTTTTTTAACTTTAATATTTTTCATTGGATTATGTCATGCAGAGAGCTCCGAGAGGTTCACACAAGTCAGTAAATTCCCACTTATATAACGTGAGGACACTTTGGAGGTTCTGTGCATCTGTGACACATATAATGTTTCTGTGTTTATATATTGTTCATCCCCAGAACAGAAATCATTCAATAAAAAACACCAATATGGGGAGGTTATATTTAGTTACAAATTTACATATGATGTGTTTTTTAGGCTGATTCCAGTATGTTTACCTACAATAATATTATTAAATTATTTATTTAAATTATTAAACTTATATTTGGTACGATTAAAGCAATAAAATAAATAAAAGATTCAGGTTCAGTGAAATCCGTCATATAAGGATGACAGTGCTCATGATCTTGAATGGACAAAACTGTGGCCAGTCAGAAACTGTGACCTCCAGACCTTCACCTCAGCAGAAGCAAGGACGTCCAAATCCAGGAAGAGACTTAAAAAATGTGAGTCAAAGAACAACACATTTATTTTCTGCCATTTTTGTATTTTTCTAGAAAGCAGACCGACAAGATCAGTTGATACTGTTTTCACCTACTGCGTGGTATTTCCTCTGGTGATGCAAAGGAAGCCTGGTTTCCTCAAAATATTCAGTCAAAAACAAAATCAGTTTCCCTGTTTCCCTTTAAGACTTGAGGATATGTGCAAGTTCTCACTTGATTCTTTCACTGCAAATCATAAAATATGCAATGTTCTTAATGGGCTATAAAGTAAGTCTTTATTACTTTTGTCATAATTAAAGGTAATGTGGTTGAATCCATTTATTTTTAATATTAGAGTCTTCAGCCCTTTAATTACTAACGTACATCATGTTGCACTTACTCTGATTGTAGCACAGTTAGTACAAGAGCCTATTTTTGGCCTTGCCTCTAATTTCTTCACCAATTTTGCCCACGCTGTGTGTCAGCACCTGCTAAACTGCAGGTAAAGGAAAGATTCTCAGGCCATTAAAAAGGCTCAGCCTTTTTGCCAATTTCTATTACTATTTCTTTTATTTATTTTCCACTTTAACACAAATATGTGGGTTCATTTGTTTTTATCAAATCATCATTTCTGTTTTCAAATCAGCTGAGCTGCTTTGCAGTCGACCTGCACATTCTGGATGGAGGAAGTGAAAGGGCACTTCCATTACCCCCCAGTTAATGCAGCAAAGCTGCTTAGTTGCCAGTAGATCAGACTGTAAAAACACATCTTCCTAATGTTTTTTATCCATTAACAATTTCTCAATTCATTTTGCAGAAAATGATATAAATCATTATTGGGATATTAAGTTACATTTTGTTAATTTCCCCTTCCCGAGTATATCTACAAATACTTACAATTCCAGTAGGTTAATCTCCAAAGATGAATTCAACTTTAGTTACTTTTATTGATGAATAAATAAAGTAAGAAAACTGACAATGTAGAAAGTAAGATGAAGGCAATAAAGTCAAAACTCTTTGTGGATTGCCCAGAAAGTCCCTATCTTTATACACAAAATAACATTTGTGAATTCATGAACAAGATGCCTTTATTATCAGATTCTTAAGCTATGTCACCAAATCACATTTTTTGTGGGAAAATCTGGATAAAAAGTATTTTGGGCTCATTTCTGCTTCACAGAATGTGAATAATTACTTAGACTTGTTTTGATTACTTTCAGACTTTGTTCAATACCTGGCTCACTGAACGTGAAGTCAGTGGCAACAGCTGGGTGGTTCATGTTCCAGTGCACTTAAATCATATGTGTGACAATATCACAGAAGATTAGGATGCTGTCTTAATTCATTAATTCATTGGATGTCACAGTAATCAAGCTCTGCACACGGCCACAGAGTTAGACGTGGAGTCATGTGGAGATGAACTGAAATGCAAAAACCAGGACATAAGGTGTGGTGATGTGTGCAGGATGCCAGACTCTACAGAGGAAATCATTGGCTACATATTAAAAACAACAGTTATTGCAGTCTCAATCTGGCCAGATACATTTGGCAGCCTTAAATAGGAGAGTGGAGATAAAAAGGCTGGTATGTTTTTTTAATGTTCATCCAGTGAAACTGAAAATACCCTCAAATCAGCTGCAATTAACAGTTTGCAGTTCAACCTCCTACTCAGTGTGTCATTTCTTCACCAAAGCAAAATAGGAGTATGGCAGCCAAAAAAAAATCCATCCAAATATTTATGGAACTCACAGGAGGAACTAGTCTGTTACACATGATAGATACTGTAATATATTCTGCATGCTGCAGATGGCGACACTTCAGCACGTTTTGCCCCAGCAACAAACCACACTCACTCAAACAGCTCATAGCAAATCTTGAAAAATGTAGTCAGTGAGTTCACATAATCACGATTTTGTGATCATGATTGTATCAATCATGACTTATCAATCATGACACAACATGACTTCTTGTGGTATTTCATTCGTTTTTTCCTTCACAGTGTGGGTGACATCCACTCTCCTGTTATCCCCCCATCAAACTGGATGTGTTCCAACACACTGAAAAAGTGCATTTGGATTGGTTTAGGTATATAGTGATAGGTAAGGCACAAGAAAGGCCTGGTGCTTCTCTCTGGTACAGTAACTAGATTAGTAATGATGGTGAACACACTGTTATGCACTGAAAACAGAGGTGTTTGTCTCCTGTAACCGTGTGTGGACCCTTGAGTGCACTCCTTCCATCATCAGGGTGTGATTTTCCCCTTGATTCATCGGGAAATCCTGCCAGTTGGATTCTCTCCCAGTCCTTGCTAACGAGCCTCTCATACCCCTTCATTTCCTGATTTCTTTTTTATTTTCTCCATAACATCCTCGCATTGTGTAAATGGTGAATATTTGGTATTGTGACTAGTCTCTGCAGGCCTCCTGACTGACAGAGTTCAGACACCACCACTTCCAACAGCAGCCATATTATCTTTGTCAGTCCATAGCTGTTGCTAAGTAACTTCAAAATTTCTATGCAAGCTGTCAGCACCTTACAGTCACACTTATGGATAGCATGGGTACATATTTACAAAGGACACTTTATTTTTATTATATTTATTTATAATTGACTATAGCCTCAGTTAAAGTATATAAAACATGTTGTTGAGATAAAAATTATATTATTTCCTCCGAAATTCTCTGTAGTTAACAAAAGAAGGAGAAAATGATGATGTAATGATTAAACTACCCTATGAACTGGAATGACCCCTCAGTTATGTGTACAAAAATATGTATATGTTGAGTTGTATTATGGGTGTTACATGTGTTTCTGGAGTGAAAATGTCAATTTTTGTGTTTTATTTCATGTTTAAATAAAGTTTCATCAAATACACTGTAAAGTTAAGTAATTCATATAAATTGAAAACTGAATTTGTGTAACACTTGATAACATAATCACTATTTTACAGTCAAAAATAGTGAGCCAATGCTCTGTTGGCCAACAGTGTATTCTCCATACATTTTGTACTGTGGTGTAACACCGTGGCTTAATGAATGGATCTAAAGAACAATGCAGTTGGTTGTTTCTCTTTTTTTCCTGTGTCATGATTTAGGTTGCTACAAACATGGTGTGAAAAGGACTTGATTCTCTGGGCTTTGAAGGAAAAACTCAGTATGTGACAGATGAAAGGAAACAGGGATGTGACTCCATTGTAAAAATATCTGGCAACTCCTGTAGACAGGCTGTCACGTGAACATCACCTGCAGAACAGGAGTTTCCAGAGAGATACAGAGAGAGGAAAAAGAAGACGTGTGTTTGTGCATGTTTGTAAATGAAACAGTTCTCAACAGAGATACACTGTTTTGCAGGGGTGTTGTTCGAGATCCTAGCATAACCTTAAGAATATAGTTCTTGTGTCCCCTGAGATGTGGGCACTCTCCAGCTGCTGGCGCCTTGAATCATCACCATTTCTCACCCCACCAGCAACAGCAATGCTACACAAGTATTGTTGCTTTTTGGTTATTTACATGTGACATCAGTATGTCAAATTTACTACAGGTTTTTCATTGTTGTCAAACAAGTGAATTTAGAGGTTTTGAGTTCCTGGGGGCTTATCTTTAGTAAGCTAGTGTATACTTTACAAAAAAGTCCCTCAGGAGTGTCTCTTAGTTGTGAATGAATTCTGTAGAAATTATGCAGATACTGTGCAGGACTATGAAATGCAGGAGTTTTCCCTGGCGACACTGCACCTGCCATTTACCAACCTGGAAGAATCGCGGTCAACAGTAAAGGCTCGGGAAAAAACTCGAGTAGAGCCGAACACTGAACGAACCCCCTCCCTCTCCAATCCTCCTCCTTCAGTCGTGGTGCAAGCAGCCATGTTGCCGCGAGCTTGTTCCGGTATCAGGGCAGGATCGTGCGCATAGACTGCATTCGGGCGCAGCTCCTCTCCTCGCCTCTCCCCCTGTCGCCCGTGGCACGCACCTCCGAACAAGAAAACCCCAGTATACCGATAATGGATTTTACAACTTGATGATTCTTCCTTCAGTCGGCTGGTCACAGGAATAATAGCAGTCGGTGTACCGACAGGACGAACTGGTATATCGCCTCACTGCAGTGCAGCAGTGGTGAACGACCTTATTCCAATCACGCAACAGAAGGAAGAGCGCCGGTGATTTCCGTGGATTTTGAGTTTTGTGGGTTGCTCTGTGGCAGTCACCGCCGCTGCGGCCGCTGGAAGATAAGCTAACTAGCTAGCTCTGCTTCCGAAGAAACCCTGAATTAGCTAGCTACATGGGCTAATATCGGCCAGCCAGTGAGCCAGCGCAACAAATTAATTCGTGTTTCTCACCTGCCATGTGACCATTTTACATGGTTGCTTTTATTCTTTCGGATACTCTGCCGTGGATGTCTCGCTGGGAACATTTTGAATTGTTTTGCGTGAGTTGGGAAGGTCGAGACCTCGCCGGGAATAACTTTGGCCTGAAAGTTTGTAGACCCCGGACCTGGTTTCAAAGCTGAAAGGAAACGTCTCAGACACAAAAAGAGAAAGACAGACGACGCAACTGCGTTATGAAAACGACGCTGGATGTACATTTGTTGTAGATTTCGGCGACAGTCGGGGCTTCCTCAGACGTTAGTTAGCAACCTTACAGGTTAGCATGTTAGCCACTTAATTGAACCTTGTCTCGTTCAGTACAACCATTGCCCAACTTTTCTTCTAGCTAGCCCAAGTAGCTAGCTGGCCAAAACGTCACAGCATCAGGTTGTTGCTCGCTGGCCACCATCGACGCTGATAAATGCTAATTGGGAACTGGATGTTTTCACACCGCGACCGAAGCTGAAGAAGACATTTGCTTTTTCCTGTTTTGCTGCTTGTTGACAAACATGGGACGTGCGGTTGGTGCTAGCTAGTTTCTAGCTAGCTGGCTAACTCGGCTAGCCGCTGATGTGGGATTCAACTTGTTGATTCACGGGCTATTTGTCGTACTGCTAGCTGGCTAGCACTGGATGTCTGTTGGAAATTTCCCTCTGCCACCAACTGCCCATGTTTTAAATGCACAATAGACACTGAAGAATCGTTCTTGTTTCACTGCTCCGTTCCCCTTTTTGGCAACCCCAAGTCTTTCAAAAATGTCAACAAGGACCCCATTGGTGCAAGTCATTGAGAATTCGACTGGACAGGTAAGATGTACTTCTAAGATACCTCTCTCAAATAATGTTATTGTTGATATTTGCCTATAAATGTACTTTGGTATTACATTCTCATCTGCCTTAGATAGAGGCCTTGTTTGGCCTTCCACAGTCTCTGGATGTCTCTTTGCTTTTTCTCTGTCTCTGTTGTCTTTGCCACACAGCAGTGATTCACCAGCTTGCCTACGCACTCACACTGGATTTCCCACTCCTTACAGACAAGGAGAACACATTTAGGTTTCTGTTTAGTCTGTGTGTTGGGGCATGTCCTCCTGCTTGACTTTTCTTCATTGTGACCTGATGCAATAGAGACAACCCTGTCAGCCAGTTCCACATTGATTATATATAGATGACAATACAGAAGCCCAGCAGACACATATTAGTCTGATGCATCATTATCTCACTACAGTACAAAAGTGTGATGTGTTCTTTAAGTACCTTTGGGCATAGGTAATATGGATAATCCTTTGTAAAAAATACAATGTAGTGGTGTTTGAGAATTTTTCTTTTTCTAAGAGAAAACACGGTTGACTTTTGTTGGCAACTCGATACTTTGTGTGAATTGGTTTTTAAATTATCATATTGATTTGCAACTTCTATAGTAGAAGTGTGGTCTTAAAATCTGCAGTGATGGTCTCTTGTAAGAGAAAGCGTTGTTTTTGTGCTGAACAGTCTTAACATGGGAACCATCACAATACCACAAAGCAACTTATTGCTTCGTGTTTGTTATGAAGAAGCTCTGGTGGCTGTGTGATCATAGAAAATGGACTTTCTCAGTTTTTGGTTTAAGCAACACAACTTATTGTTCAGTGAGTAATAAATAAATTGTGCACAAAGAGGTTTAGAGCACTCCTAGAACTGATGTAGACTTAAATTCAGATGTGTTGTTAAAATGTTCTCACAGATGTTCACTTGGAGCTGTCATTTCTGGGTTCAGCGGGCATTGAAGGCACATATAAACACACATCTTTATTAGCCCTAAAACTAATGATATCCAGAGACCAGAGGCCTCCTAATCAAACTATAAATACTGATTCATCAATACATGTGTCAAAATTGCAAAGAATGTTTAGAAACAAGCAGATTCAGAGTTTCATGTTTCCATTCAGTTGAATACAGAAATGCTTTTGCAGCATGCTTAAAAGTTTGAAAGCCAAAGAAACCCCTTGGCTGTGCATTGTAAATCATTATCAGAAAGCTGGGACAAAGCCCCTGCTTCCAAGACTACAGTATCTGTCTTAATTCTGTAGACAGTTTTATTTGTAGTATATAGTGTATAGTTTCCTATACAGACCATGACTTGCATTACTTGGGCAGCTGTTGACAAGCATCATGTGGTATGTCTCCTTAATGAAAAATCTCCTATACCATTGAATGGAAAAAGTTATACGGCTACATCTTGACAGTGCAACCAGTACATGCTCTCAGTGCGTGTGTGGAGCTTAACCCATTGCTATATTTGTGTTGCTTGAGTGTTTATAGGTATATTAATGTAGCTGTGGTGATACATTGTTTTAGCAGTTGGTCAGTAGCTTTGATGACTGTAGCATCATAAATAGAGCAATTTTAAACACATGAAAAGCATTTGGCTAAAACCTTTATGAAAAATTAGTTAACATTAGTTTTAAAGAGGCTATTAAAGAAATATAAAATAATAAAAGTTAAGTGGGGAGTCTTTTTTTTGTTTGTTTTTTTTTCAACCTGTCACAAGAGCTGCACCACTTTGTCAAAACCAAAACTGTTTTGTACCTGAAACACTGAAATCCTAACCCAGGTGTGTAAACAGCAGCTGGAAAGCCAAGCCGACTGCAGATCTGCTCTCACCAGCCAATAGGAAAACCTCTTGGTGTTGGAGACTCAAAGGTTAAAAGATTTAGTCTGCTATTGCTCCTTGTACAAAATAAAATGCTGACGGAAGTTGTCTGTTTATACCATGATCTCATTGCACGTGTCAGTGCGTGTGTGTGTGATGGTTAGTCTCACACCGTGGATCAATGCTTCCATTAGAGTGTACAGGAAAGCAAATTATCAGGTAGACTGGTACGTAGGTAGGTGGGTGTGGGCAAATAAATCCACACAAACAAAGTGACACATGTATATTCTTAAGGCTACACCTTTACCTGGAACAGAGGTCAGAAACAATACTGTTGATTATGTAAGTCTGACTATCTTCCCCACATGTGCGCACACACAGGACATATTGGTATAACACAAGCTTATACAAACATACAGTACTAACCTTCGATATAAGCAGACTTCAATTCAATGAAACCACTGTGTTGGCCTCTGCAGAGTGCCTTGGCAAGTAAAAACAGTAGTTTATCAAAAAAAAGTTAGACCTACCTGTAATTTTGCCACAGCACAGTGCAACATAATTCAACAACACATTGTGTTGGCCAATCATATACTTGCATTTGTACACATCTGGTAGAATACCTTGAAGTGTGTAGTGTGCAGCATTGTGCCACAAGCCACATGAAGATGGAAGAGAGATAAACTCCTGCAGTGGTAACCTGTCACAGTTGTACACTCATAAGAGTATAAACCAAAATGCAGTATCTTGGTGATTAATAACCCTCAAACTGAACTTCATAGTATGCCTTGTTTGTGTACCCTTTAGCAATGTGCCTGTACCAACACAGCCCTATGTGATGTTAGACTGTAGTACTGTTGTTGGTCATGAATGGGCCTTTACTCATCCCACAGCATCTAGGAAGGATTTAGGGGTAGAAGAAAAAAAAGTTTGGGGTCATGACAAGTGCTTAACTCGGTTTGTAGGCCAAGGGTCGTGAATGGATATGTCCACACAAACGGGGTCTGTTTTAAAGGCCATGTATAGAAAGCCTTTGGTGTCGGGTCTCAAGATACAGGACAAAATGGCACCGGACATGAGGACAGACTGAGTGTTGACATGACTGCCTCTGTTCCTGTCAGAGAAAGTGTATATTTTGATCTGATTAGTGAATGTGCTGTTTGCCAAAAGCAGATATTCTCTCATTCTCAGCTTGTTACTACAAAAAGACTGCTTGACTGGAATGGAGCTGTTTATTTTATTATTTTATATCAAGTTAGTTTTATGATGATTTACTTGACTTGGAAAGTTGGAAAGCAAGGCCTTTTTACACTAGTTGCAAACTAAGCTGTAAATGGCTGTAAAAGTCTGGGAGGTTTGGGAGTGAGTTACTGACCAAGGCAGATCACCATCCTGTCATCATCAACAGTTGCTGGGCACATATCATAAGAGAGCTGTCAAATGTAGAGAAGTGACTTGTGACATCTTTCTGACGGTGTGAAATGGCAGATGCGTTGAGTGGCTTTGAGCTGACATGTTGCCATGTTCCACAAGGTTTGGTAATGGCTGTTAGTTTGAGGAACTTATTTGAATATGACACTCTTTATCAGTGTTACAGCAACCTGAAAACCTAGTACTTGTACATTATCAGGTGAAAGAGAGGGTTAATTAAAAATACAAAGCCGAATATATTTAATGTCTGAAATTCTTTTATATTTGATTATTGCATCAGGTTAGTTCAAAATGGGGCTACTCATTTTGTTAAAATGTTTGCTGCAGTTTGTACTCTTTGTTCACTTCCCCAGACATGATCACTTGATTGTCTGATTTCCTGTTTTACAATGTCTATTTATTTAGCCACGTCTTCTGAAAAGACAGACTAATGCAGCTAGAAATACTGGTCTGCCTCTTCAATTGTTACTTCATCCTCCATTTCATTGTTTGAGTAGTTGCTCACTAACTGAACAAGCTGGATCCTCCCCACATTGAGGTGTGATGGATTTAAACCATGAATTTGTCCAAGTGAAACATTTACTCACTGTAGAAGTAATTTAGGGAAAACCAGAATCTAAAGTACATTTAGGACTTGACTTAAATGTTTACATTGAGTTTATCAAAGGTTTATTTATGCAGGACGCTGCAACCCAAAAGGAAACAAAACAAGGATCAAGGAAATTAAGCACAAGTCACAAGATGGCCCATATGAAGGCATAAAAGATCTCCTTTATTCACATGGTGTATTTTAAATGGCACCTTCAACCTTAGTCCTTCAGTAAAGGCAAGGAACCCCCCCCCCCCAATAAATAATAAACAGAAGGGATGCCAAATTGTTCCCTTTCTTATTGAAGTTTTCAAACTGAATTAATGATTGCTGTCATTTAATTCAGCCTATGAGTATAAACTTACTTCCACCTACAGAGCACTTTCCTGCTTGAACATTACTTTATCAAGCAGGGATGATGGGGATGAGTTCTGGGGGATTCCTGTGGGATTGGAGGACCATTACATTTTATTCTGCTGCTCCCAATAGCAATTAATCAATACATCAAAATCGAAGCATGAGAAATCAACAGTATGCCTGTAATTTGTGTAATTGTAAATTCAAGTAATCCCCAGACTTTGCTGGGCTGTTATCAGGTGGCCTTGATTTTTGATTAGCAAAAATTAACTCTAAATTTACAGATTTTAGTCAAAAATGTCCCCATTTTTCTCATTTTCTAGAATGTTTAATTTGATTGTAGGCCTGGGGAGATGCAAGGTGTGATATCCATGTATTTATTCATTAAGTCAAAATCATAAAAAAAAAAAAAAAAAAATCGTCATTGTCTGACCATGTTTTTGGTCTGTTTTAGTTTGACCTTTATAACCTGCACCAGGATGGAGGTGGTGATGGTTGCAGATTCAAAATACCATCAAGCAACACAGCAATATAAGATTAAGCAAACACAGTTTTTGAAAGTGTGAGTGTAGCTGAGCACAGTTTGATGTATTTCACCTGACACCTTCGGAGTGTGAAAGCTTCGCAGAGAATCTTCCAGCAAGCTGTTGAGCTGGAAATTCAATACAGACAAGAGAATAGACACTGAATGTGTGAGTGCATTGACACAGGTATGTTGGTCAAGATGTGTTTTTATTATTCTGGTGTTCACCTTTTTGCCTGTCCTTCATTCATGCTCCCCATGAGTGTGTCATCTTGTAAGCAATCTATAGCGCAAACACGCATGCAAACGTAAACGTTGCTGTTATGCCCAGGAAACCATAAATTATGCTTCTCTCCTTACTAGACCAGTCACTAGGCAGATGAACAGAAAGACAAAGCTAGCCAGGGCCCTAGCAACAGAGAACCTGACTCAAACACACACACACACACACACACACACACACACACACACACACACACACATTACGATGATCATTTACTCCATCATATTTCATATTCACATTTTTTCTTGCACACACAAGCAGTCCCTCATTTTTCCATCACACCGAAACTTACAGTTAGCTGTTAATTGGATTGGAATTACATTTTGATTTAATGAGTTCTGTTAGTCATTTATACCTGGAGTTCCAGTGGACACATAAATACAGGACAAGCAGGTGCTACCTAGGTGTTGAACCAACAATGTAGTGAAGTTCAGTGCTTTGTGTGTGTGTGTGTTGGATTGTCTGAGGGAGCAGGGTAGAACAGGCCTTTCCAGTTGAGCTGAGTGGTAGGTGTGGCAGCTAACTGTAGACCTGCATTTTGAGGGGCTTGACGTCATTCAGGTGTGTGGATTTCTCTCACTGCTTCGATGTAATGTGGCCTTTCTGTTAAGTCATCTGATGTCAGTCCCCTATCAATATTTGGATTTCTTTCCATGAATCTAATGTGTTTTGATACCTAGGAAAATGAAAATAAGTACATTTAAAAACTGATAAAAATATTATCAGATCTGGTATTAACACCAGTGTCAGGTGAGCCGATCACAATTGGACAGCTGTAAGTACAGGCGTGAAAACACACAGACGCATTGAGGACACATTTGAGATATGATTGCTCAGACCACATTCTGTATTGGTCTTGGACATGTGGCCACACTTTTTTAGCAGTGTAAATGCAAATCCTGTGTCTCTTTGAGGGACCACCTACTTCTCTGACACAGTCCAATTAGTCTTGCTACAGTTTCATAATGAACAGAAAATATTTTTACTATTTCAAATGGCTAAAATCTTATTTTATTGTTAAGATGTGCTCAACACTTTCATTTGCTCGGGCTCCTCTGGGACTGATTAACCAATTAGTGTTTCTGGTGTCAACTAGCGAAGTTAGCAATGTGTAATTGTTGACTAGTAGCGCATATCTCTGTTTTAAGCAAAGGATTTGTTGTTCCCCCTTCATCATGAGTACCCTCCGGAAGTTGTTTCATTTACTTTGGAACATTTAAGCCAGTCTGCCATGTTCGTTTACCAAAGTGCTGAGTTATGACACAGTTGTATACACCAAAATTTTTGTAGTGTCAGAAAGAGGCAAGAGACTAACTAAACCAAAATTGCGAATGAAAGATTTGATAGGGAATTCATTGGCTGCGGAGATTAATGAATCCCGGTATTTTACCAGTCTGGAACCGGATCCAAAATGGACCCCATCCTTATGTGGTTCATATGCACTGCTCACACGCACACACAGAGTTGCATAGCAGCAGAACAACGGCATGCAAGAAAGCGCTGTGCAGTGTGTCCCAACTGTGACAGTAACAGAGCAAACAGGAGCTTGAATTGATTTGACACACACACACACACACACACACACACACACACACACACACACATACCTAGGGAGTTAGGGTAATCCAGTTCGAGAGAACACACACACAACACTACATTCACAGCAAACTGAGACCCAGCGTGACACCACCTTGCTAAAGTAAGGGGCCTCTCACAAATTTACTTGTGTGTGTGGTGGATAGCTATTATGCATATGCTAGCTGTGCCGTATATTAGATATCGCCTTACAGAGTTGAAGAGACGAAGAAGGAGCATGCAAGCAAAAAATTTACTAAGTTAATTTAAAAGTTAAAAGTCAAATTACCTTTTGTCTTGCATTGCAGTGACGCTGGAGCCAGTACGCATGGAAGCACACAACAACACTAATGTTGTATGTTATAATCTTATAGTTACTGGTGGCAGATAAGCTGTAATGGTTGGTGTTAGACAGGATTGTGATTCATTTTAGCCCATTTTGGGTACATGAAATATTAAAAAATGCATCTATAGTAGGTTACATCTTTTTCATTGATTATGGAAACACAGGTATGATGGAAAAAATGTTGTGCATTGTCACCAAAAGACTTTGACAAACTGTGAGTTACAGATGTCTATTTTTGCTGTTCCTCAAAGCTTTAAACTAACCTAATGAGAGCCTCTGCGTAATCATCAGATGTGACACTTAAGTGCATATATAATAATAGAAAATTACAAACTCGATCTGTCTGTTTTTAGGAAGTTTAGCTTATATAAACAGAGGTGGTTAAAGAAATAAACAAGATCTGCAAATTTAACTTTTTGGATATGGTGGAAAAAGGCAAAATAAGACTACATGCCTTTTAAGATTTTTACTTTCATTACATAAAGAACTGGATCACTACTAAACTGAGACAGATTCAGAATTTCTTTCTGTACGTTGTACGTGTTTGTGACTGTAATGTAAAAACTGCTGTATCCGCCATCCTGTGCCAAACATATATTATGCAAAACTGTACACCCTTATGTGTTGAATAGGAAGAACTGTCAAACAGGTGCAGTAGCATATCTACCAGTCATTTGCCAGCTTTTAAACTTGTCTCATTTTAATTTCCCTCTCATTAGAGTGGTTGTTTTACATGAGCCCTCCCAAAGTTATTCCCTTTGGGGGTTTTGCTTGTAATTGGCAAGTAGATCCAGTCAGCAGCTGTTGTTGCAGCCTTACTTGGACTTTTATGTAGGGGTTACTATATGGCAATCAAAATATGGCAATTTAAAACATAACTTAAAAGCTACAACTGTGTTAATTTGGACCATCTTCAGATTTGCCATGGTATGGTAATAATAGGATGCTGCATGCTCCTGTTTAAAGACAACAGTCGCTCAGTCTCATTTTTATTTTCTGGAAACCCATGTTGACATTAAAGAAGAGTATAAATAGTAACATAAACATATGAAAAGGAGGGAGGAAGAAAGAATGAAGGGGAAGAGGGAAGGAGGGAGGGAGAAAGAGAGAAGGAAGGATGAAAGAGATACAAACCAACATTGAGATAGAGGGCAGGATTCGGCAAGCGACAAATCTCCATGGCAACACAGCCATCACGACCTAGAGTCGGGAGGGGTGTGTGTGTGTGTGTGTGTGTGTGTGTGTGTGTGTGTGTGTGTGTGTGTGTGTGTGTCCGTGTGTGTGTGTGTCCGTGTCCTCCCACCCACAAATTTCAGTATAATGCAGCAGCTTTTGTATGTGGTTGTGTCATGTATCCGATAAAGACCCCGTTTGTTCTGAGCTTGTTTGTTCTATAGCTTTGGTTAGTGAGTAGAAGTGGATCAGAAATATCTTCTTTATATATAATTAATAGATAGATGGATATCTTTTTAATGTTAACTATATGTGGATCTTGATCTTACAGTTGATTGGATATACAGGCCTCTAATTAGGACTACATGTCAGTGTAAATGGTTTCTTATCCATCAGGTTAGTCAAAACCTTTTCAATTCTGTCATCCCATATGCCTTAAAAGACAAGGTGTTTATCTTGAAGCAACTTAATTATCGGAGGACTAATCACATAGGTTTTTGGCGCTGTAATTAATTCTGTTAGAACTATGTCAAAATTACCCAGCCTTCTGTAGAGAAATATATGCATAATCAGTTTTAAATGATGTATATTGTCATTAATGACCATCTTTATTTCGAACAGTGTTTTGATAATTATTATTAATTATTATTAATGTGCCTTGATTACAACTTTATGAATAATTAACTTGTTATTCAGCAGCCCTCAACCCAGACCACCCCTCCATCCCCACAGAAGACGTGCACACCTTGTGGGGAAAACACTGCAATGCAATAATAAATGGGGTAAAATGGTCGTTGACAGTTGAAAGTGTGCAAAACTTTGAGTGTAACATCTTAAATTTGTTTTCAGCTCTTACCTGTTAAATTGAATTTAGTTTTATATGGTTTTCCCCCTGAGCTTGTCTTTTGCCAGCCACTACTTCACTTTTCAGTCTGAAATGCATAGAGTCAGTGTAGTGCGTCAGTATTAGGGATCGACCGATTATCGGCCGGGCCGATTATCGCCGCCGATATTCAGCATATTGACGCATATCGGCATCGGCCTTTTTTAAAATTCGACAGCCGATAAGAGATCAATTTAAAACTGGGTTATTTTGGCTCTGATGCAGCCGCGCCTCTCTGTCTGCTGTCACTACTCTGTCGCCAGCATTGTCCCACCCACAGCACCATCTGATTGGTTACAAGCAGAGCCACGGTAACAGCCAATCAGCAGTGTAAGCGGTGCATGAACAGCCCTTACACACACGGTGGAGAAGGTCCGGAGAGCAAATACTTGTTTTGAAGGTAAGTTAAGGCAGCAGAGTTTCCCGAAATTGTAATAAAAATCCCAGTCCTCTACAACTCACAACTACTAGTAACATGACTGTGAGCCCATTAACGTTATATAAACATAAGCGGCAGCTCTGCTGCTCGCAGTCCCTCCAGACGTGCCTGTTAATCACTTGAAACAAGGTTGCTGATAATATCGATATGTCCGGTTTTATTGCAGGGAAGCCCGTCGAGGGGAAGGCTGGTTAGCTTTTAGCGTAACGTTAACCCATCGGTCCGCGGCTCTAGATGCTCAGCAGACTGTAGCAATGGGGAGACTGTCTGTTATGGTAGAGAATAGTGTGTGTTTGTGTGGAAGTCACATGAGAAACTCTACAACTCACGACTACTAACGTTACTGTGGGGCCCAATACGTTGGCGGCAGCTGTCTGTTCCTACGATAAACACTGATTATTAAAGTGAAGATGCTTTAGGCTATTTAGTGTTTAATCCCTTGAAACAAGGTTACTGATAACATTGATACTGAAATAGTTATAAAAGTAAGAAGTGTGTGTGAGAAAGAGAGACAGAGAGAGAGAGAGAGAGAGATTGCAGGGAAGCACGTTGAGGGGATGGCTAGTGAATAGTGTGTGTGTGTTTGTGTTTGTGTAAGCCACATGAGAAGCTGCAGAAACTGACAGCAAGTACCATCTGTCTGAGAGAAAACTGTAGGGCAATAATGGCTGTTTAACTACCAAGTACTTTACCTTTTTCTGTGTTGATTGAGAGATCCCAAGCAGCAGAAAATTACATATTGTTAGATGAAGTGTGTCCTGAAGCTGTCTTTGATAGTTTCTTGTAGAGAGGAGCAGGATATTGCTGTTCAAGACTTAAGACATAATGTAACTGCATCATAAAGCCTACATGAACTGCATTCTTCAAACTGCAAACTTCAGGGAACTATTTATTTATTTATTTAAATTTTCAGTTAACTTTATAAGAGATGCTGCTGACCCTGGGAACTCCTTGCACTTTTTGTTTTTGTTTGAACTTAAAACAAAGATAATTGAAAGATTAACATTTCAGTTATATTGAAATTTTGGAAAACTTTATTTACTGTAGAAAACTTTAGTGAGCTATTTATTTGTTTAAGTTTTCATTTAACTTTATAAGACATGCTGCTGAGCCTGGGAGCTCCCTGCATTTTTTGTTAGAATTTTAAAACAAAGATATCTATTGTCTAAGAAAAAAAAAACTTTAACATGTTGCAAATCTGAAAAGCTGTTAAATAAACATATGATTAAAGGCATTTGAACAAAGTTAAGTGGAATTTTTCCATTATTCAAAATTTTCACGCCAATATTTTCCCTTTTATTGCAAATAAATATCGGCTCCAAATATCGGTTATCGGCCTCCTTGACTATTAATAATCGGTATCGGTATCGGCCCTGAAAAAACCATATCGGTCGATCTCTAGTCAGTATCTGCTCTTTCTAATGTTCTGTTGAGCCCTTCCTCTGAGTCTACACTTACAAACTCAAGTTGTCCTTGGACAGGAAGGGACAGAGTAGTTAATTTGTGGTTAATTATTTCAAATGAGCGGGAACAGTGTGATTACATTTAAATGTTAACAGCAGGTTGTGATGTGGTATTTTAAAAAAGCGATACGCAAAATCAGCTTATAATAATAGCTACCAGTTTGTTGGTTGGCAGAAAAGTCGTCACATTTTTATTTTGTATAGATGGAGTAATAATGGGTTTGAGTGATTATACCCCATATTTTAAAAGCACATACAAACTGGTTTGACATATTTTACACAACACTGATTTATTTTTTGGGTCACTCTCTTTTCCTCTGTGTTCCCCACTAAAAACAATTGGCTCAGCTTTTCTGATAAGGCCCAGCAACAGTAAAAATGATAGACAAATGTGATTTTTTTAACAGACTGCAGAATAAGGTATTGTAAGGTCAGCTAATGTGTTTAGCGGGTAAAACAAGCAGAATAAAACTCTGGAAGAATTGTAGTTGATTTCCAAACAGTGTGTTTTTAAGCTCACCTCTCCTTTTATTACCCGCACTTTGCCTCTGTGCTGTTGGTGACGTTTTTGCCTATGTTTGCCTATTTCGCGTTAGGGTTCAGCTGTCTCTTGATAGTATTGTGTAGCACTCACTTCGTGTGCGACCCTTCTTTAGGGTTACTTTGTGAACCGTACTGTGTAAAATTCCATCTGGTTGTATCGGAGTGGCTTCCTCCTAGAACTCAGATTAGTAAAGGTCAGTGATAATGAGGCCTGAGTCAAAACACAACCAGCACTGCCTTGGATTAACATGACTGCTTTGTGTGTTTTGGTCATGTGCACATGCTTGTGTTGGCAGTGTGGCAGTAAATGGCTCTCAGCTGCAAACATCTTGTCAGTAAGTTTTCTCTCTGTGTGTGTGTGTGTGTGTGTGTGTGTGTGTGTGTGTGTGTGTGTGTGTGTGTGTGTGTGTGTTGGGAGGGGGTCTGAATTGTTGGGCCGGATATAAACACTATACTAATGGTCTCTCCACACGGTAGGCAAAGGACAAAAAAGGTCTGCCCCCATGCAACAGGCTTGACACACGGTAGCCGATGAACTCGGGTTCAGAGAAAATTGCGCTTTGCTCTTTTGCACTTTGTGAATTATGGTTGTTGTCGAAAAGTGGCCACAAATTGGGCCTAGAAATCGTAAATAGCTTGGTGGCAAAAATGTAATTTAGACGGCTGCCAAGTTGAAAATGTATTTAAACAATCATTAAATGAAACGCTAGGACTGTCGTATGTTTTAGAATAATAGTGTTTTTACATAGATATTATAATTTTGCTTTGATTTCTACACAGTAGGGTATACAGGGTGGCCCTTTTTTGCTTGGTCTTGCTTACTGCCCTCAACTGGGTCACCTTACATGGTCAACAATGTCATGTGATTGATTACAATCATGTGTCTTTGTCCCTTCATCAGGTGTGAATGTCATTAACCAACCCAGAGTTTCAGAGTGTATATTCAACTCAGTATTCAGGTGCAGTCCTCCAGCTGTTGTGAATATGTCCGGTTTGATTTCTTTAGGAGCACAACAGAAAGCTACCTTAGTAAAGTTTTTGGTAAACTGCGAATTCTAGCATTTCCAAGTTAGCATTCATGAGTCACACGTAGCATCAGAGTAATGTAAAAACAAAACAATGATGTCACTTATTGTCCTCCAACACGTCTATAATTATAACTGAGGGGAGAGGTGGGTATGTGTATGTGTGTTTATATCTATGTGTGTGTGGCGGGGGGGAGGGGGTTCTGCTTAGCCTGCAGCTGCCCAAAAATGAAGGAAGAATCAGGAGACAAAAATAGTCAGACATGAAAGAGGATAGGAGAGAAGGAAGACTGAAGAGATGAGGACCGTGGACGAGTCAAAGAACTCAGAGGAGACACGCTTGAATTTTAACTTGCTGCTTTGTGCAATGTTTCCAAAATAATGTCAGTAGACTACTACTTAAGTAGTCTACTGACATTATTGAAAAGTTGGGCCTACTGACTCCTGGGTGGATCCATTAAAGCAGTAATTAACCAAAGAATGAAAAGCTTAACTCTGTCCACTGACCTTTATGTCAGTCGTCGTATAGTTATACCAAGGTTGTGTTATACAGCCTTGGTTGGCTGGTTAAATTTTGCTTCCACCCTCTCTGGAACAACTGGAATGTCTAAATTAGATTTACAAAACTCAAGAAATTAAAACTCCGGAGAAAATCTAGATGATTGTACTGTAAATATTGGACAACACTCATCAAAGCTAAAACAGGTTAATGGAGGAGTCTTGCTCCCTCAAAGTAAACTCAATCCAAACTCATGCTATATTAAATTCTGAAATACAATGCATACTTGCTTTTTAGAGAGAAATGGCAAACTGTCTAAAAGTTACCTCCCAGACATTTATCAGTGTGAATGTCTCATGCCGCCATCTTGGATAGCACATAAATGTTGACATTCCTGTTAATATTTAACACTTTATTGAAGCAGTCATAATTAGAAACTTTCCAGGAAGCCAGCATCTGCTTTGTTACTGTAATGACTTGTTAATTTTTGAATATCTATTGCAAATAGCTCAGCAGCGTCACCTATGGAATACCACGTCCTTAAAGCTATAACTCTGGTGTTTTGTTGCACTTTGTGTTTTAGTTATGGGTGTACAGTAAAAAAAAAATCCCCCTCTTATGTTTTCATGTTATTTTTTGTATTTTTTGTATTTTTCTGTTGTGATTAGTTTTTATTTTGTTTGCTGTTGTATGCTGTTGTGGAAAGCCCCAGTTGGTTTTTGGTTAGTCCATTCATTACACTGGTTTGGTCTGACGGTAGTGATTTGTATAGTTGTTAGGGCTGGGTATTGCCAATAATCGCCCGATTCAATGCAGTTTTTGATTTGATTCAATATTGATTAAATTGGAGATATTTCAGTTACAATACCAATTTTGCTTAGATTTGAATGAGATTGTCCGAGACCTAATGCTGTAAATTGTATCTCTAACCTGGTGCATTATTAAAAGTATTAATGTTTACAAAGCAGTTACAGGAATGCACTTTTAATTAAAATGACCAACAGTTTAGACACACTTCTTGAGAAATAACAGGTAGATAAGTAATGTGCGTTGCTAATGTATCCCAGTGCTCTGGCTACAGTGTTACCAACAGGTACACACGGCTTCTTCTTCTATTTGCTTCTTCTTGCACATCTTTCAGATTGCTTTGCTTTTGTCCATCTCTTTGCTGCATTCATAGTTTTAAGTCCGAAATGCTATACATCTGCTTTTAGACTTAACACTGCTTTCAATGGAGCCTTGTCTGCCATGTTTTTGTCTCTCTCGTTTTTTTGAAAATCGATATTTCACAACCCAGCCCTAATAGTTTTTGGTCTTCGAACATTGTCAGTTTATCTCTCTGATTCAAAGGACATGTACACATCTCAAATCTGAGATCTGTCTGTCTTAGATCAGTCCCCCGGCATTGCCGACTGATCTTCGCTTGCCAATATTGGCAGCTTCCCAAATCACAGAATTTTTTACATTTTAAAAACTTAACATCAGTGTTGTTTTAAGTCCAATTCATATTTTCCGTGTCTGTGAGGCTCCGTGTGATGTAAATTTTGTCATCTACCCAAATCCACGAGACCCTTGCACAGCACGAAATTAAAGACTGTGCGAAATGTCCACATAGTAACCACACTGACTGCGCATGCATCAAAATAGTAAAGTGGATGTTCATGTTGTGCAGCATATGTATGTCATGATGTTTATATTGTATTCCACATACTTGGCCCTATTTTTTTTCATGCTGTCATGTACACAGTTTTTTTAGTTAGTGTTTTCATTGCCAGCTCTTCCAGTCAGTCAGCATGTTGCATGCTCACTAGAAACCAGGTTACTCAACAATTTATCATCTCCTTTTAAACAACATCAAAACAGAACAAATAAGATGCTGTTTAACTTTCTAGAAGACCTTGAGAGACAAATGTTTTGTTGAGGGCAAAAGTTGACCTGCATGTGCTATTTTGGACAGCAGTACTCTGGTGAGCTCAATGCAAAGCTGAGTGAGTGACAGAGGGTGTTAGATCACACAGACCTCTGTGAGGACAGCACAGCTGATCTAGAAATCAGCTTTGTGCGGTCAGATTGGGTCCCATTGTCTCAAATTGTATCCACATATGACATATTGTCTGTCTCCCTCTCCCCCTCTCCCACATGATCCAAAAATAAAAATCATTTGCTTCCCCCGCACACAAGGCCGTATAAAGCTCTTCCCTTGTCCTCTGGGTTTAATGTAACTGTCATTTGTTTTTAATCCCAGTTCTCCACTTGTGTTCAAGCTTAATCTGGCCTATTACGCTTCATGCAGGTCTGCACTGTCAGCATGAGGTTGTGGGGGGGGGCGGGTTGGGATACAGACATTAGATCATACCATCTGGAGCAAGAAACACACAAACACAATGAAGTAATCATGGTTTTCCGTGTTTCCCATGACGGAAGATATGGGAGGGTGATGTTGATAAAAATGTGGTCTGTGGGTAATTTGTGAGACAGAGTGAGCTTCTAATTTGTTCAAGCAAAGGGGAGATAATTAGGTGAATAAAATGACTAGTCTGTGTTGGAGGGACAGAACAAGAGAAGGAGATGATTTGTGTGAAGCTCTGCGCTCCGCACCAACAGTGTGAATTTCACTGGACCGTCTCTGTCTCATTGGTGTCAAATCTCTGAGAGGTGTGTGTGTGATTTGTGCTGCCCGCGTGCGTGACTGTGTACTTTTGTGTGCCTGAGTGTGTATTCTTGTGTCTTTGCACTGCTGTTTGTGCCACAGCCTGTGTGTGTTTGCGTCTCGTCACCCTGGAGCCAGTCGTCCTCTCCTCTGACCCTGATCCCCATCACCTGTCTGCTCAGATCACACATACACACACACACTCGTGGACATAGACACACACACACACACAATTGCTGTGACCCTTTCCTGGAGTTGAAACCCAATCGCAGTTGCCAACCATGCAAAACTTGCCAGCACAGCAAGGTTTTGTTTTCTTTTCTTGGGTGTGTGTATAACTCGAAAGACCTACTGTGTGTTAAAAGACGAAGTGAAGCAAAGAGGCTATTAAAAATAACTTTATACATTAGTGGCCTTGGCTGGAGATCCAGTCACAAAAGCAGGGGTTAGTAATATTGTGTGTGGGCCATAACTGGCTGCAGTGTGAAACATTAACCTATAGTAAAACAGTGACAAAGGAAATCAAGACTGTCACAGCACCATTACTTTGACAGAACAAAAGAGAACCAGGTTTATCAAACAGTTTACAGTAGCTCTTACTGAAATGTCTGCATATCTAAGTAGTAAGATGTTAAAATGTTAAAGCAAACACTACAAGGAAAACTATAAATTTTAATGTTGCTAAAATCAAATTTAAGAATCCAACTCACACCTATTTCATTTAGCTGTGTAAATCTCTCCAGAGGCCTGGGGGATCCTGATCAGTGTTGGCTGTCTATTCCCAATCTATCTTAATCTTGCCACCAGATTATAATGCAGACTTTTTAACACCCTACTTGGTGTGTGGAAGCACAATTTTCAATCCAAAATGAAAACTGAAGGCCATTTGGCCCATTATGATATGGAATGCCCCACCTGAATACCGAAGACTACAGCTCTTGTCCATAATTTAGCTTGGCTATTTGTACATTTTAAATCTGCATAAACTTTGTCACAATGTGTCTGGAGTTTGTAATGAAGCTCCTTTTCCACTATTTGTAATGTATTAGATATATTTTATATATTGTGTCACTTTTCACTGTTATGGCTAGCACTGACCTGACTGCTTTGAAGATTCATTGCCTCAGTATTTGATGTTAAAACTAGAATTTGAATGAGATTAGGTTTGCTCCTCAAAAAGCATTGTTGTCTCTATACACTCAGAATCAGCCAACCTAGTTTTCTTTCACATATACATATTATAAATTTGTTTTTTAACTTGCATCACATAATATGCTTTGTTAAAACCTTATCTTTCTTTATATTATATAGCCCATGCTTACAAAGTGTTCAGGAAAGCTGGAATAATACATCTTTTGAATGTAAAATTTTTTCCTTCATTTTTGATCAGTCATATTTTCACTGTCCCTTTCTATCACTTTCTTCCTTCAAGTCATCTTGTCCTCTTGTGCTTACATATATTGCCTATTCTCTTTCCAGGAGTCCAAGTCTGGCCGGTCCAGCATGCCGCGATGTCGGAACTCTGTCGCAACGACCACATCAGATGAACAGCCACACATTGGTAACTATAGGTTGCTCAAAACCATCGGCAAAGGCAACTTCGCCAAGGTCAAACTGGCACGACACGTCCTCACCGGAAAAGAGGTAGGCCTGCATACACATGTGGTAGATTGGACCGAAATCTTTAATCTTATCCTTTGGTTTCACTTACAGAATCACTCTGACTTTCTGAACTTTAGCCTTTTATTTTTAGCCACTGTAGTCACATTCTGGAAAAATGATTTACTATTGACTCTTTACTTATCTAAAAGTTGGCTTGTCAGTGTTTCAATAACAAACAGCAAGGTTAAGAAAGGCGTTTTTATGGATGAAGAAATAAAGAAACATTAAGTCATTCACCCTGTCTAGAAAATGAAGTAAATCTTACACCCAACTGCCTTAACTGTTCTGCTTAAAACAAAGTGACAAACTGCCATGAGAAATTGTTGGCAAGTCTCTTTTAAGTGACAAGAGGACTGCAGTTTTCAGGAAGTGACTGTAATCACCAAAACCTACTTAGAATAGAAAGAAAAGCCTCAGATGTTTTTAACCAGCCAAGGTGGTAAAAGGTAGAAAAACAATATAAATGTTTAGCTAATGTCTAAATGTTAATCTTCCTTCCTGGTTTCTGTGGATAGGGGAGGGTTCACGCTGTGATACACAGTAGGTCTGGTCTGATCTGAGGCTCGTATGGCTTTGGAGACGGTACATCTGCTGCAGGAGATTAGATCACCATTGTCAGCTTGAATAGAGAAGCCTAAATGTCTCCGGCTTACTGTGAATTCCAGATGTGATGTAACGTGGTGGTCTGTCCCTTTAAGAGAGAAGCTGTGTCTGCAGTGAGCCCATGCTGGGCTCTGTCTGAGGCCCAGTCAAGCCAACTCTTAGCCTGTGACTGAGAGCCAGGGGTAGGCGGGCTCTGTCAATGTGTGACAGCCCTGTGCCTGACACCCTGATAACACTCCATGTGACTGGCTCACACACACACACACACACACACACACACACACACACACACACACACACACACACTCTCTCTCACTCTTTCTCTCTCTCTCTCTCTCTCTCTCTCTCTCTCTCTCTCTCTCTCTCTCTCTCTCTCTCTCTCTCAAAGAAAACAAGGGAGAATCAGGGGGCATGAAAGAGTCACAGACAAGCACTACCAGAAAGAGGAGTGGAAGAAAGGAGTTAATTGACAGTGAAAGACAGAAAGGGGAGAGTGTAGTAGACCTCCCTTTTCCTGTGTCCTTGTTGAGAGATAATTCTTTGTTTCTTTGCCTTCTCCCTCTATGTCCTGTTTTCTCTTCTTCTCTTCTCTTTCCTCAGCTTCTCTTTTATCTCTCTATCTCTTTCCCTTTCTGTGTTTTTATCTCTCTCTGTTCCCCATGTTGGTGTCCACTGTTGGATTATGAACTATAGACCTCATTATAACCATGTTCAGCTCTGTGTGTGTCTTTGTATTCTGCCCTATTATGCAACTGTCGCCCGCTGTGATTGTGTGTTTTTATCACTTAATGCTGCAAGATTGTATCGTTCTGTCTGTTTGTGTGTGTGTGATGCTTCCAAAAAGATAGCACTGTGTGTTTTTTCTGTGCTCACAGGCCTGTAGCTGTGCAGGTTTGTGTAAGCAAGATGTGTCACTGCAGCAAGTGCAATTAATGAATAAAAGTGTAGTAATGAAAGAACACGTTCTTGTTTTGCTTTTAGGTGGCTGTAAAGATCATTGATAAGACACAGCTCAACTCCTCCAGTTTGCAGAAGGTGGGTCTCTAACTCTTTCTTTCTTTCTCTCTCTCTCTCTCTCTCTCTTTCTCTCTGTCACACACACTCACACACATGGGCAAAAAATTCAAACCTCAGTCCTTCTTATCCCTTTTTTCAGAAGTCATTTTGAAGTCACTCTTCCTGCCCCACGTGTCTTTCTCTTTAGCTCGCCCTCTCTCTCTCTCTCTCTCTCTCTCTCTCTCTCTCTCTCTCTCTCTCTCTCTCTCTCTCTCTTTCTTTTGCACTCTCTTCCAGTCTCTCTCTCCCTCTGTCTCTCTCTTTCTGAAGTGGTCTAGTTTTTAGAGAGAGTTTTAATTACAGGAAACAAGCTGCAATTACTTCCTTTGATCGTGGCAGGGTGGGGTCTGTCCACTTACACGCACACTCTCTAACCATGTGTCCTTGTCAACTGAACACACACACACACCAAACACAAGACATAGAATACACACTTGTCAGACATGAGAAGCACATGACGAGAAAATGTTAAGACACTGACAGGGCCAACACATAAATCCAGTGGTAAATTCGAAACACTCACCCACCCTTACATCAAATATCAGGAAGCATGCAAATGCAAATCCATGTGCACTAAAACCCGAATTGGAAGTTGTTGGGGACTATTTTCTCCCGCGGATTAACACACATTTCACGCTCTAGTGAGTATTTACAGCAGCAGGATGGCGTATGTGGTTTTGGCTCAAAATGTGTGTGTGTGTGTGTGTGTGTGTGTTCATGGTAATGAGGGAGCATGTCAGCAGTGTGGTTGATCAATGAGTTAATAGCTTTTGGACAACAAAGGAGCTCTTTAGTACAGAGGTATTAGATATATCAAGTTTAGCTAAACAGGCAATCAATACAGGTCAATAGATAAATGTAAGTAAGAATATTACCAGTCTACTATTACTTTTAAGACAGACTTGTAGTTGTGTATTAAGGAGCCTGTACATAACGATGCCTTAGCTACACCATAGGCAATGCTATACTTGCCAAATTTACGTTGTTGAAGTTATGTTTGAAAAAGTGGATTGCATTACCTTCAAAGACACCAGATGTTTTTGAATGGAGCTAATACTTGTAACAGAGTGAATATTGCAGTGTTGCCTTTTGGATTGTTTGTCACGTTAATAGCTACAGGCTCACAGGTTTCTGTCTGTCTGTAGTCCCGAAATCATCCAGTAAGCACAATTTGACCTTATCTGCTGACTCAGAGGAAATAAATTCATAATGAGTGAAAAACGCCTCCTCATGCCTTTAACACAGGAATAGACCGGATGGCATTGAGGTAGACTTTGGTTTGTACGCAGTACTTTGAGTTGTCTTTTCAGAGTTTACAAGCAGCTGAAGGCAAAGCCAACTTTCTATGTTTGTTTAACTCTGAGATCCTAAATTGTGACAGACCTTGGATTTAAACCTGTATTGCCTGAATATCTAGCGTTATGTCATCACTAACACACTAACAAAGCTGTTTGTTTTTGCTTTCCTTCAAGTTATTCGACCCACATGTTCATAAACAGGAAGTGAATGTTTGTGTTTTCAGTGTCATTTTTCCCTTGCAATGACACAAATAGGACATTGCAATACTGAAGTGAAGTTTTTTTTCTATTTCAAAATAAATGTTCTGTCCTGTTCACCAAACATTGCGAGTATACATGTAGAGTATAAATGTAATTCACAACACCACCCCACATCAGTCGGTGTATTTGACACAGCACTCTGTGTGGCTTGTTTCTCGCAGCTCTTCCGGGAGGTGAGGATCATGAAGATGTTGAATCACCCCAACATAGGTGAGTCACAATGAAACGTGAGTTTCCACTCTGTCGTCACTCACTGAGAACAGGGCGTATATGGTCTTTCAAGGTTATATATTCAAGCCAAATGATAACAATCCTTCTGCTTTTATCTCTTTATTTTTGCTTTCACTCTTTCTGCCCTTTTCTTGCTCAACTCTTGTATTTCCACTGCTCCTCCCTTTCCTCTCTCAATTTATCTGTCTTTTGCCCCATCTCTTTACTCCCCCCCC